>NW_028226201.1:0-62717 GCF_052327205.1 Somniosus microcephalus | reverse complement strand
CCCAGTCGCTCGCTCTCTCTTTCCCTCCCCCCCCTAGTCGCTCTCTTCCAAGAACAACATGCCCTCGAAAAAGCCTCGGCACCGCCGGGCACTCCAGCTAGTTCTTTATATGTCATTTCAGGGGTGCCGATCTCGGCGAGATGAGTGAATCGTGTAGTTGAAGAAATCTGCTTGTTCCGTTACTTCCATTTGTTTGCCTTTAACCCTCGAGTTGTGTCCCCATACTACAGATTCTGGAACCAGGCCGGAGAGAGAGGTTGGGCCTAAAAATGGTCAATGAGGTCGCTGCCAAGAATAGAACCAAGAAGCAGGAGGCTTTGCGGAAGGCGACGGAGAGTCTGGTCAGGTGAGTGCAGCCACTTGAGATTGACTCTCAGCACTGACAGGTGGTGCAGGGGCCCGGGCGCGTGGTGCTTCGGTGCAGGGGCCCAGGTGTGTGGTCCAGGGGCTCGGGCGCGTGGTGCCTCGGTGCAGGGGGCCCGGGCACGCGTTGGCAAGTATATCCTTCCTTAGGTAAGGAGACCAAAATTGTACACAGTACTCCAGGAGCTGTAATGCACTCTGCGGTCGAATAGTCTGCTGGGATTGTATGCAGGAGTACTGGGGGTTGGTGCAGCTCTTTACCTGTACCCAGTGAGAGTGGGGACTGCAGGACAGTTGTGGGAGGTGGGGGGCAAAGCTTTAACTGGAACTACTAGTAGTTGGCCTTCATGAATTATCACTAACAATCATTTTGTTGCATCCATCCTCCTGTTATTTCCCTTAACACATTTTTTGATTTCCTGTTTAATGGGCTCCACAGTCTTCAACTGAATTTAACCTCCTCACCCCATCCAAAACTGTCTGGGGAATGTTAGCGGGAACAGGAAGCTTGTAAAAAGAAAGACAGACCTGAAATAGCGCCTTTCACGACCACCAGACATCCCAAAGCACTTTACAGCAAATGAAGTACTTTTGAAGTGTAGTCACTGTTGTATTGTCGGAAACGTGGCGGCCAATTTGTGCACAGCAAGCTCCCACTAACAGCAACATGATAATGACCAGATAATCTGTTTATGTTGATTGAGAGCCAACTCCCCTGCTCTTCTTCGAAATAGTGCCATGAATCTTTTACGTCCACCTGAGACAGCAGACAGGACCACATAGGCCATTCAGCCCCTCGAGCCTGTTCAATAAGATCATGGCTTATCTGTGACCTAACTCCATTTACCCGCCTTTGCCCCATATCCCTTAATACCTTTGGTTAACAGAAAGCTATCAATCTCCGATTTAAAATTAACAATTGACCCAGCATCAATTGCCGTTTGTGGAAGTGTTCCAAACTTCTACCACCCTTTGTGTGTAGAAGAGTTTCCTAATTTCACTCCAAAAAGGTCTGGCTCTAATTTTTAGACAATGCCCTTGAATCCCCAACCAGTGGAAACAGTTTCTCTCTCTCCCCCCTATCGGTTCCCCTTAATATCTTGTAAACTTCGATCAGATCACCCCTTAACCGTCTAAATTCCAGGGAATACAACCCTAATTTGTGTAATCTCTCCTCGTAACTTAACCCTTGCAGTCCGGGTATCATTCTGGTAAACCTACGCTGCACTCCCTCCAAGGCCAATATATCCTTCCTAAGGTGTGGTGCCCAGAACTGCTCCCAGTGCTCCAGGTGTGGTCTAACCAGGGTTTTGTACAGCTGCAGCATAACTTCTACCCCCTTGTACTCCAGTACTCTAGATATAAAGGCCAGCATTCCATCAGCCTTTTTGATTATTTTAGATCATAGAAAGTTACAGCTCGGAAGGAGGTCATTTCAGCCCATCGTGTCCGCGCCGGCCAACAAAGAGCCATCCAGCCTAATCCCACTTCCCAGCTCTGGGTCCGTAGCCCTGCAGGTTACAGCATCCCAAGTGCACATCCAAGTATTTTTTAAATGTGGTTAGGATTCCTGCCTCTACCATCCTTTCAGGCAGTGAGTTCCAGACCCCCACAACCCTCTGGGTGAAGACATTTCCCCTCGAATCCCCTCTAAACCTTCCACCAATTACTTTAAATCTGTGCCCCCTGATTTTTGACCCCTCTGCTAAGGGAAATAGGTCCTTTCTATCCACTTTATCTATGCCCCTCATAATTTTATACACCTCAATAAGGCCTCCCCTCAGCCTCCTCTGTTCCAAGGAAAACAGCCCCAGCCTATCCAGTCTTTCCTCATAGCTAAGATTCTCTACTCCCAGCAACATCCTTGTAAATCTCCTCTGTACCCTCTCTAGTGCAATCACATCTTTCCTGTAATGTGGTGATCAGAACTGCACGCAGTACTCTAGCTGAGGCCTAACTAGTGTTTTATACAGTTGAAGCATAACCCCCTGCTCTTGTATTCTATGCCACGGCTAATAAAGGCAAGCATTCTGTATGCCGCCTTAACCACCTTATCTACCTGGCCTGCTACCTTCAGGGATCTGTGGACATGCACTCCAAGGTCCCTTTGTTCCTCTACACTACTCAGTGTCCTACCATTTAATGTGTATTCCCTTTCCTTGTTAGCCCTCCCCAAATGCATTACCTCACACTTCTCCAGATTGAATTCCATTTGCCACTGTTCTGCCCACCTGACCCAATTCATTGATATCTTCATGCAGTGTACAGCTTCCTTCTTCAGTATCAACCACACAGCCGATTTTAGTATCATCTGCAAACTTCTTAATCATACCCCCTATATTCAAGTCTAGATCATTGATATATACCACAAAAAGCAAGGGACCTAGTACTGAGCCCTGCGGAACCCCACTGGAAACAGCCTTCCAGTCACAAAAACACCCATCAACCATTACCCTCTGCTTCCTGTCTCTGAGCCAGTTTTGAATCCAACTTGACACTTTGCCCTGGATCCCATGGGCTTTTAACTTCGTGACCAGTCTGCCATGTGGTACCTTATCAAAAGCCTTGCTAAAGTCCATATATACTCCATCAAACGCACTACCCTCATCTACCCGCCTTGTTACCTCCTCAAAAAATTTCAATCAAGTTTGTCAGACACGACCTTCCCTTAACAAATCCGTGCTGACTATCCTTGATTAATCCGTGTCTTTCTAAATGAAGATTTATCCTGTCCTTCAGAATTCTTTCCAATAATTTTCCCACCACCGAGGTTAGGCTGACTGGCCTGTAATTACTCGGTCTATCCTTTTCTCCCTTTTTAAACAAGGGTACATCATTAGCAGTCCTCTGGCACCACACCTGAAGCCAGAGAGGATTGGAAAATGATGGTCAGAGCCTCTGCTATTTCCTCTTTTGCTTCACTTAACAGCCTGGGATACATTTCATCCGGGCCTGGGGATTTATCCACTTTTAAAGCTGCTAATCTCCTTAATACTTCCTCTCTCACTATGTTTATTTCATCTAATATTTCACACTCCTCCCCCCCCCCCCCCCCGATAGCAGTGTCTGCTTCGCCCCTCTCCCTGTGAAAACAGACACAAAGTATTCATTAAGAACCCTACCGACATCTCCCGTCTCCACACACACATTACCCTCATGATCTCTAATAGGCCCTACACTTTCTTTAGTTATCCTCTTACTCTTAATATATTTATAAAACATTTTTGTGTTTTCCTTGATTTTAGTTGCCAAGGATTTTTCATGCTCTCTCTCTGCTTTCCTAATATTTTTAATTGCACCCCTGCACTTTCTGTACTCCTCTAAAGATTCTGCAGTATTTAGCCCTCGGTATCTGTCATACGCCTCCCTTTTTTTCTTTATCCTACCCTGTATGTCCCAGACATCCAGGGGGCTCTAGATTTGTTAGTCCCAGCTTTTTTCTTTTAAGGGCATATATTTGGTCTGAACCCTCCGGATCTCCTCCTTGAATGCCTCCCACTGCTCTGACACTGATTTACCTTCAAGTAGCTGTTTCCAGTCCACTATGGCTAAATCCCCTCTGAGCTTAGCAAAATTTGCTTTTTCCCAATTTAGAATTTTTATTCCTGGTCTATCTTTGTCCTTTTCCATAACTACCTTAAATCTAACAGAATTATGGTCACTCGCACCAAAATGCTCCCCCACTGATACACCTTCTACCTGCCCAGCTTCATTCCCTAAAACTAAGTCCAGAACCGCCCCCCTCCCTTGTTGGGCTTGCTACATACTGGCTAAAAAAAGTTCTCCTGGATGCATTTTAGGAATTCCGCACCCTCTATACCCTTCACACTAATTTTATCCCAGTTAATATTGGGGTAGTTGAAATCCCCTACTATTACTGCCCTAGAGTTTTTGCACTTCTCAGAAATTTGTCTACATATTTGTTCTTCTATCTCCCTCTCACTGTTTGGGGGTCTGTAGTACACTCCCAGCAGTGTGATCGTCCCTTTTTTGTTTTTCAATTCGACCCATATGGCCTCATTTGATGATCCTTCCAACATAGCATTCCTCCTCACAGCTGTAATAGTTTCTTTACAGCTGTGAGGAGGACGTAACTGGTAAAATAGATAAGGAAGAACCAGTGGATGTGGTGTATTTGGACTTTCAAAAGGCTTTCGATAAAGTCCCGCATAAGCGATTAGCGTGTAAAGTTAAGGCACATGGGATTGGGGGCAAGGTATTGACTTGGATAGAGAACTGGTTGGCAGACAGAAAGCAAAGAGTTGGAATAAACGGCTCTTTTTCCGAGTGGCAGGCAGTGACTAGTGGGGTACCGCAGGGATCGGTCCTTGGACCCCAGCTATTCACAATATACATTAATGATCTGGACGAAGGAACTAGATGTAATATCTCCAAGTTTGCAGACGACACAAAGCTGGGTGGGCGTGTGTGCTGTGAGGAGGAAGCCGAGAAACTCCAGTATGATTTGGACAGGTTGGGTGATTGGGCAGAAGCATGGCAGATGCAATATAATGTGGATAAATGCAAGGTTATCCACTTTGGTGTCAAAAACAAGAAGGCAGATTATTATTTGAATGGCAATAGATTGGGAGAAGGGGAAGTGCAACGAGATCTGGGCGTCCTTGTGCACCAGTCGCTGAAGGTAAGCATGCAGGTGCAGCAGGCGGTTAAGAAGGCAAATGGTATGTTGGCCTTCGTAGCGAGAATCGTTTGAGTACAGGAACAAGGATGTCTTGCTGCAGTTGTACAGGGCCTTGGTGAGACCACATCTTGAGTATTGTCTGCAGTTTTGGTCGCCTTATCTGAGGAAGGATATTCTTGCCATGGAAGGAGTGCAGCGAAGATTCACCAGGCTGATACCTGGGATGGCAGGAATGACATATGAGGAGAGATTGGGTCGATTGGGCTTGTACTCGCTGGAGTTTAGAAGAATGAGAGGGGATCTCATTGAAACTTATAAAATTCTAACAGGATTACACAGACTAGATGCAGGAAGGATGTTCCCGATGATCGGGAAGTCCAGAACCAGGGATCACAGTCTAAGGATAAGGGGTAAGCCATTTAGGACAGAGATGAGGAGGAATTTCTTCACCCAGAGAGTGGTGAACCTGTGGAATTCTCTACCACAGAAGGCAGTGGAGGCCAATTCATTAAATATATTCAAGAAGGAATTGGATATATTTCTTAAGGCTAAAGGGATCAAGGGATATGGGGAGAAAGCAGGGACAGGGTACTGAATTTGGATGATCAGCCATGATCACATTGAATGGCGGAGCAGGCTCGAGGGGCCGAATGGCCTACTCCTGCTCCTATCTTCTATGTTTAATCAATACCGCGACTCCCCCTCCCTTTTTACCTCCCTCTCTATCCCGTCTGAAAATCCTGTGACCAGGAATGTTGAGCTGCCATACCTGCTCCTCTTTCAGCCACGTCTCTGTAATAGCTATAATATCATAGTCCCAAGTATCTACCTGTGCCCTCAGCTCATCTGCCTTGTTCGCTATACTCCTTGCATTGAAGTATATACCATTTAGTACAGGCACACCTCCTTGTTGACTACTATCTAGCCCTTGATTCCTCTGTCCTTCTCATTTACTTTCAACATTTGTTTTCCAATTCCAGTTTTTCTTCCTTCCCTATTGACTCTATACTGGGTTCCCATCCCCCTGCCAAGCTAGTTTAAACCCTCCCCAACAGCACTAGCAAACCCTCCCGCGAGGATATTGGTCCCGTTCCCGTTGAGGTGCAACCCGTTCAGCTTGTAGTGGTCCCACCTCCCCCAGAAACGGTTCCAATTCCTCAGGAATCTAAAGCCCTCCCTCCTACACCATCTCTCCAGCCACGCATTCATCTGCTCCATCTTCCTATTTCTGAACTCACTAGCACGTAATCTCCAGATTACTACCTTTGAGGTCCTGCTTTTTAATCTCTTCCCTAGCTCCCTAAACTCTGCCTGCAGGACCTCATCCCTCTTCCTCCCTTTTTCTGTACCTGTTCATGACATGTTAATCATCTATTTACCTGGACCCTCCAGTCTCTCTAGACTGCCACTGTTTTTAGCTTTTCACCATTTAGAAGGTACCCTGTTCGATCCTTTTTAGGTCCAAAGTGGATGACCTCACATTTGCCTACAATGAAATCCATTTGCCACAGTTTTTCCCATTCACTTAATCTGTCAATATCCCTTTGTAATTTTATGCTTCGATCTACACTGCCTACAATTCCACCTATCCTTGTGTCATCAGCAAATTTGGATATATGACTTTCTATGCCATCATCTAAGTCGTTAATAAATACTGTGAATAGTTGAGGCCCCAACACAGATCCCTGCAGGACACCATAGTCACATCCTGTCAATTAGAGTAACTACTCATTATCCCCACCCTCTGTCTCCTGCCACTCAGCCAATTTCCTAACCAGGTCAATAATTTGCCCTCAATTCCGTGGGCTTTTACCTTAGTTAACAGTCTCTTATGTGGGACTTTATCAAATGACTTCTGGAAGTCCATATAAATAACATTCCTCTCCACTACTTTAGTCACCTCTTCAAAAAATTCAATCAGGTTCGTCAGGCATGACCTGCCTTTCACAAATCCACACTGGCTCCCTCTGATCAACTGAAAATTTTCAAGGTGTTCGGTCACACTATCCTTAATTGTAAACTCTAGTCATTTCCCGACAACAGATGTGAGGCTAACTGGTCTATAATTTCCTGGTTTCCCCCTCTCGCCATTCTTAAATAGCGGAGTGACGGGCAATTTTCCAATCTAAAGGAACGGTTCCTGAATTGGTAGATTATAGTTCGGGCATCTACAATGTACTCACCTACTTCCTTAAATCCTGGGATGGAAACCATCTGGTCCTGGGGATTTGTCACTCTTTAGTGCCATTATTTTCTTCAGTTACATTAATTTTATTGAGTCCCTGTCACTGATTTAATTTCCTTGGGATTTCTGGCATGCTATCCTCTTCTGTAGACACCGACGCAAAGTAATTATTCAACATGTCCACCATTTCCTTATTATCATTGATAATATCACCGCTTTCAGTTTTCAAGGGGCCAACATTGCTCCTCATTACCCTCTTTCCTAATATAATTGTAAAAAAAATTGTGTTGATTTTGATATTCCTGCAAGTTTCCTTTCATGCTCCCTTTTTGTAACTCTTGGTATCTGTTTTGTGACCCTTTGCTAATCTTTGTATCTCTCCCAGTCGCCAGGATCTGTGCTATTTTTTGCACTTTTGTATGCTTTTTCTTTTAGTTTTATGTTGTCCCTCACCTCTTTAATCATCCATGGCTTGTTTTTAGCAAGTACAGCTCTTGCCCCTCGGGTTCTCTATCACCTTAAATTATTTTTTGGACATCTCCCACTGATCTGTTGTTTTACCCATTAACAGATTTGCCCAGTTTACTGTGGACAGTCTCTGTCTCATCTCTTTGAAGTCGACCTTACCCAAATCCAGAATCTTGGCTGTTTCGCGTTTCTCCCTTTCAAACGCGACGTTGCACTCGATCATGTTATGATGGAGATTGGATAATTGTTCACGCACCGTTAGGCTGTTAACTAAATCTGTCTCATCACTAAATCTAATCTGGCCTGCCCCCTTGTTGCTTCTGGGATATCTTGTTATAGAAAACTATCCCGGACACACTCAAGAAATTCACTACCTTTCTGACGTGCTCGTCTGTTTATCCCAATTTATATGAAAGTTAAAATCCCCCATTAAAACCACTCTGCCTTTGCTGCATGCTTGTCTAATCTCTGCAGTTATACAATCTAGCACTTCACAGCTGCTACCAGGGGGCCAATACACAACTCCCACTACAGTCTTAAATCCTTTCCTATTTCTTCATTCTACCCATAAAGTCTCCACTGCCTGCTTACCTCTCATTCTATCCTCTCATCATTGAAGTGATTTCATCCTTGATCACTAAGGCTACTCCTCCCCCTCTACCATTTCCCTATCTGTCCTGTGGACCTTATAACCTGGTATATTTAGTTCCCAGTGCTGACCGTCTTGCAGCCATGTCTCAGTAATGTATACCACGTCATACCCTCCAAGTTGAATTTGCGCCTGCAGTTCGTTCAATTTGTTCCTTATACTCGGTGCGTTTGTATAAAGAACATTTATTTGGGCCACACACCCTCGCCTGTCCTTCAGCTCATTAGTTTTTCTCACTCGTTTCTTATTTCTTTCTCCTGGTTTAATCACTTTACATCTTTTAGTTTTGCCTTTACCTGCAGTGCCTAAAGCACAGTTTCTGTACTCTCTTCCCTTTCGTTTGTTTTTGAACTATTTTTATACAATTTCCACCTGAGTCTCCTCTCTCTCTCTTTCTTCCCCCCCCCCCCAAAGCTTTAAAGTCCTTGTGACCGCCCTATTAATCCTTTCCGCTAGGACCCTGGTCCCAGGCCGGTTCAGGTGGAGCAGTTCCTTCCTGTCCCAATACTGGGATCAGTGCCCCAGGAAATGGAACCCCTCATTCCCACGTGTTTGCTTCCCTAATCAGCTTATCCCTACCTTGAGGTCCTGTTCTTTAATTTAGCTCCTAGTACTCCTCAAACAGGACCTCTTGCCTACTCTTCCCTATGTTGTTGGTCCCAACATGGACCATGACAACTGGATCTCCCCCTCCCTCTCCTGTATCTTTTCAAGCCAGTTCAAGATGTCCCTCACCCTGGCACCAGGTAGTCAACATACCATGTGGGATTCTCAATCCTGCTTACAAAGGATGTTTCTGTCCCCCTAATTATAGAATCCCCTACAACTACCACCTTGGTTTGACGTCTCCGACAGTGTGGCACTCCCTCGGTACTGCACTGCGGTGTCAGCCTAGGTATTTTGTGCTCAAGTCTCTGGAGTGGGGCGTGAACCCACGACCTTCTGACTCAGAGGCGAGTGTGCTGCCCACTGAGCCATGGCTGACACGTGCTGGAGACGAATGTAATTAGTGGGGTTACTGATTGATTAACATTAGTGTGTGTGGTTCAGGAGACAAGAAATGTGCCAGGTTATTTTGGCTAAGTGACGGGAAACAGAGAGTAGCGGTGAACGGTTGTTTTTCGGACTGGAGGAAGGTATACAGTGGTGTTCTCCAGGGGTCGGTACTAGGAAGACTGCTTTTCTTGATATATATTAATGACTTGGACTTGGGAGTACAGGGCAGAATTTCAAAATTTGCAGATGACACAAGACTTGGAAGTATAGTGAACAGTGAGGAGAATATTGATAGACTTCAAGAGGACATAGACAGGCTGGTGGAATGGGCGGACACATGGCAAATGGACTCGGCAAAGGTCCCGGCAGACTGGAAAACTGCTAATGTAACGCCCTTATTTAAAAAGGGCAGTAGACAGAAGGCTGGAAACTATAGCCTAACATCTGTGGTAGGTAAAATATTGGAGTCCATTATTAAGGAGACAGTAACAGGACATTTGGATAATCATAATTTAATAGGACAAAGTCAGCATGGTTTTATGAAGGGGAAGTCATGTTTGACCAATTTGCTGGAGTTCTTTGAGGAAGTAACATATAGGGTGGATAAAGGGGAACCAGTGGACGTAGTGTATTTAGACTTCCAAAAGGCATTTGACAAGGTGCTGCACAAAAGATTATTGCTTAAGATAAAAAATCACGGGATTGGGGGTAATATTCTGGCATGGATAGAGGATTGGCTATCTAACAGAAGGCAGAGAGTTGGGATAAATGGTTCATTCTCGGACTGGCAATCAGTAAGTAGTGGTGTTCCGCAGGGGTCAGTGCTGGGTCTCCAACTCTTTACAATCTATATTAACAATTTGGAGGAGGGGACCAAGTGTAACATATCAAAGTTTGCAGATGATACTAAGATGGGAGGGAAAGTAGTGAGTGAGGAGGACATAAAAAACCTGCAAGGGGACATAGACAGGCCAAGTAAGTGGGCAGAGATTTGGCAGATGGAATACAATACTGGAAAGTGTGAGGTTATGCACTTTGGCAGGAAAAATCGTAGAGCAAGTTATTATCTTAATGGCAAGAAACTGGAAAGTACTGAAGTACAAAGGGATCTGGGGGTCCTGGTGCACGAAATTCAAAAGGTTAGTATGCAGGTGCAGCAAGTGATTAAGAAGGCCAATGGAATGTTGGCTTTCATTGCTAGGGGGATAGAATATAAAAATAGGGAGGTATTGCTTCAGTTGTACAAGGTATTGGTGAGACCGCACCTGGAATACTGCATACAGTTTTGGTGTCCATACTTAAGAAAAGACATACTTGCTCTCGAGTCAGCACAAAGAAGGTTCACTCGGTTAATCCCGGGGATGAGGGGATGGACATATGAGGAGAGGTTGAGTAGATTGGGACTCTACTCATTGGAGTTCAGAAGAATGAGAGGCGATCTTATTGAAACATATAAGATTATGAAGGGGTTGGATGCGGGGAGGATGTTCCCGATGATGGGTGAAATTAGAACTAGGGGGCATAGTCTTAGAATAAGGGGCTGCTCTTTCAAAACTGAGATGAGGAGGAACTACTTCACTCAGAGGGTGGTAGGTCCATGGAATATGCTGCCCCAAAAAGCTGTAGAAGCTGCATCATTACATAAATTTAAAACAGAAATAGACAGTTTCCTAGAAGTAAAGGGTTACGGGGAGCGGGCAGGAATTTGGACATGAGTCTAGGTTCGGATCGGACATGGCCCTGTGGGTAGCGGAGCGGGCCCAGGGGCCGTGTAGCCTGATCCTGCTCCTATTTCGTGTGTCTAATTCTGTTAGATTCAGGAGATGGTTCTGTGATGGTGGATTGGCGGTTAGGATCAGATCAGCCATGATCTTATTGAATGGCGGAGCAGGCTCGAGGGGCCAATTGGCCTACTCCTGCTCCTATTTCTTATGTTAAAGCGTGAAGTGATACATTTTGGTAGGAAGAATGAGGAGAGGCAATATAAACTAAAGAGTACAATTCTAAAGGGGGTGCATGAACAGAGAGACCTGGGGGTATATGTGCACAAATCGTTGAAGGTGGCAGGGCAGGTTGAGAAAGCAGTTAAAAAAGCATACGGGATCCTGGGCTTCATAAATAGAGGCACAGAGTACAAAAGCAAGGAAGTTATGATGAACCTTTATAAAACACTGGTTCGGCCTCAACTGGAGTATTGTGTCCAATTCTGGGCACCGCATTTTAGGAAGGATGTGAAGGCCTTAGAGAGGGTGCAGGAAAGGTTTACGAGAATGATTCCAGGAATGAGGGACTTCAGTTACGTGGATAGACTGGAGAAACTGGGGTTGTTCTCCTTAGAGCAGAGAAGATTGAGAGGAGATTTGATAGAGCTGTTCAAAATCATGAAGGGTCTAGACAGAGTAGAGAGAGAAACTGTTCCCATTGGCAGAAGGGTTGAGAACCAGAGGACACAGATTCAAGGTGATTGGCAGAAGAACCAAAGGCGACACGAGGAAAAACCTTTTTACTCAGCGAGTGGTTAGGATCTGGAATGCGCTGCCTGAAAGGGTGGTGGAGGCAGACTCAATCGTGGCTTTCAAAAGAGAATTAGATAAGTACCTGAGGGGAAAAAATTTGCAGGGCTACGGGTAAAGGGCGGGGCAGTGGGACTAGCTGAAGTGCTCTTGCAGAGAGCCGACACGGGCTCGACGGGCCGAATGGCCGCCTTCCGTGCTCTAAGAATTCTCTGATTCTATGATTTTTATTTACTGCTCCGTGAACCGTAGATTGATTTCTTTTTTCATTCCCAGTCTGTCTCCACACGGAATCAGCCCTGTGATGTCACCAGCCCTGCAGCGTCTCGTTAACCGGACCTCCAGCAAGTACACAGACAAAGCTTTACGGGCCAGTTACACGCCCTCCCCGGCACATAAAGGAACACCACAGTGCAAAACTCCTTGTACCCCTAATGCACTCACTGCTACTCACACCCCGAGCAGCCAGGACCCCACCTCCATCACCGATAACCTACTGCAGCTGCCCAAGAGAAAGAAAGCATCTGACTTCTTCTAGTGCTGGACATGTCTTTCTGCGTCTCCCCCAGCCTCGCTGCTCCTTTAGCTCACGAGCGGTGACCAAGAGGAACTGGAAACCAGCTGATTTTTGCCAGACTCATAACGGGGATGCTTAAGAATGAAGGATAATTCCATATGTCCACACTCACCAGCTTCTCCTGCCAAGGGATGCTTTCTCGTTCTATAAACTGGGCTCTTTGGGTGACGGTTGGACTTGCCGCTGATTTTAGCTCTGACGTGACTTGTGAGCCTCCTGTGTGACATTGAGTAATGATGGCAATTGTTGCCGCCTCCAGTCAGGTTTGTCTGAGTTCAGTCACAGCTGTTAAACTGCACGTTTCTTGTGACCCACTGGCACAGGCCTTGTGAGATAACCAGACATCACCTGAGGCTGCTTCAGCTTCTCACTGCCTCCAGTATAACTGCAGTCAGCATAAAGCAGCATTTGAAGCATTTCCCCTGGAACCCCGGGAAATGTTTCCATTATTTATTAATCTTTTCAGTGTTGGCTCATCTCCCGTAAGCTCCAAACAACCCCATCATATCTGTTCACTGTTAGCCTCTGACCCTTTAACCTGGAGGCGGCAGCGTCCCCACTCACTTACAATTGGGGATTTAGTCCAAGTGCTGGTATGGGTGGTTTTAATATGAAAATATGGTCATGTCAGGTTTGCTTTCTCTCCTGAAAGCCCCGACTCCTCCCGGGGCCCAGTCCCACAGGCCCCGACACTATCTCCTCTCCCCCCACCCCCGGGGCCCCCTCGCTCGCTCACTCACTCCCTGGGGCCCTCACTCACTCACTCCCCGGGCAGTGCCCTCACTCACTCCCCGGGACACTCACTCCCTCACCGGGCAGTGCCCTCACTCACTCACTCCCTGGGCAGTGCACTCACTCACTCCCTGGGGCCCTCACTCACTCCCTGGGCAGGGCCCTCACTCACTCACTCACTCACTCCCCGGGGCCCTCTCGCTCACTCCCTGGGCAGTGCCCTCACTCACTGATCTGTGGTGGGAGTTCTCTTCAGATGGCCGGAGTCCTGGCGTTATGGCAATACAACCTGACTGAAGAGGATTTTGGGTAAAAGAAGCCCTCCGCCAGGCTGGATACTGGGTCAGTGTTGACTTTGAGCATTGTATTGCTCCATGGCGGGAGATAGAGCGAGCTGAATTACACCCACCCCCTCACCACCTCTGTATTTGCTGTACCATCTTTTCAATTGACCCATAAATGGCAGGTTCCCCATACACTGAGCGTGTCGACAGTCTGCTGGAGTATGACATTGTTTGTGCATATGTTGTATTTCTTGTTATCTAATTGTCTGTCAATTAATGAATGAATTTGTGCCTCTGTAATAAAAGATAGAACTATAAATGTTGGAAATTCACGCTGCGCCAGTCAGCATCTGAAAGAGAAAAGATGGGTTAAGTTTCATGGGTTGGGTGGGATGTGGTCGTACTGGGGTAGGTGAAAGGAAAGGGGGGAAGGTGAGGTGGGATGGGGAGAGGGGCAGGTGTGGGGAGAGGAGAGGGGCAGGGGAGGTGCAAGTTGGGGGCATAGTCTTAGGCTAAGGGGTCGGCCATTTAAGACTGAGATGAGGAGGAATTTCTTCACTGGGGCATTGTGAATCTATGGAATTCTCTACCCCAGAGGGCTATGGATGCTGAATGATTGAGTATATTCAAGGCTGAGATCGATAAATTTTTGGACTCTAGGGGAATCAACGGATATGGGGATCAAGCGGGAAAGTGGAGTTGATGTCGAAGACCAGCCATTATCTTACTGAATGACGGAGCAGGCTTGAAGGGATGAATGGCCTACTCCTGCTCCTAATACGTTCTCAAGGGGCAGGTGAGTTGAGGGGAGAGGTGAAGCTCGATACAGATGTACTAAGTGCATCACTTTTTTAAACTGCGAAGAGGTGAGTATTTTTCTCTTGGATTTTGCGCGGTGCAGATTGCCAAAATGTGGGACTGGAGTCACCCGTAGGCCAAACGGTGTAAGGACGGGAGGTTCACTTCCGTGAAGGACATTACTGATCTAGTTGGGCTTTTACAACAATCCGGCAGATTTCATGGTCATTTTCCTGGTGATCCCACAAATGACCAGATCTACTGAAATCAATTTCATAATTTGGCATGGTGGGATTTGAAAAAGTCAGCACCTCTGGGTTCCTTGTCCAGGACCAGATGGACTGAGCTGCTGTAAACTGAATGATTAACAAAGATCAGAGGCAGGCAGAGTGAGATGGTGAGAGAATGGAAGGGAACAAAGCAGGGTGTGAATGGGGACAAGTGATTAGCTGGAACTGTTTTGATTGGGAGGTGCAGAGTGCCTGATGGTGGGAAGACTCCACAAGCCTGCCTTAAGTCTGGTTAAACAAGCTAAACATGGAGTGGGAGTTGGAGCAGCTAAGTATGAAGAGTTCAGGATCCTACTTGCAAGCAGCATTCTGACCCATAGATTGCCGTTCCAAATCCCATTTTCAGAATATACCCTACCTTTGAACTGTTTTGCTAGACTGTAGAGGAACGCCTTTTCCCCCACCCGAAACTCTTTTCCCTTTCAGGTACTGACTGGCTGACCTGTATGTCCCCAGTTCCAAGGTCCTTGGTTTAGTCACTCGCTGTGCTGGAATAACAAGAACTTGTATTTATATAGCACCTTCAACATAGTAAAATGTTCCAAGGCACTTCACAGGAGCATTATCAAACAAAATTTGACCCTGAGGCACATGAGATATTAGGACAGGTGGAGGTAGGTTTTATGGGGCAATTTAAAGGAGGAGAGAGGGATTTAGGAAGGGAATTCCAGAGCTTCGGGCCCAGGCAACTGAAGGCATGGCCACCAATGGTGCAGCGATTAAAATTGGGGAGGCGCAAGAGGCCAGAATTGGAAGAGCACAGATACCTCGGGGTGGTGGGGTGGGGGGTTGTAGGGCTGGAGGAGGTTACGGAGATAGGGAGGGGTAAGTCTCTGAAGGGATTTGAAAACAAGGATGAGATTTTAAAATCGAGGCGTTTAACCGAGAGGTCAGTGAGCACAGGGGTCACGTATCACACTGCAAACACTGCTATGGCCCCACTGTAAATATTAAAGGTTTATCGGTTTCTTCCTGGTTCTTTATTAGATTTTTTTGTAAGCAGAATAACAGATCGCTGATTCAGGTGGAATTATAAATAACTTTCATTAAAGCAGTCCTTTCTTCCTGTATGTTTGAATTGTGTCTCTGGATATCTAGGTGTAAAGTGTGTCTCTGGATATCTAGGTGTAAAGTGTGTGTCTGGATATCTAGGTGTAAAGTGTGTCTCTGGATATCTAGGTGTAAAGTGTGTGTCTCTGGATATCTAGGTGTAAAGTGTGTGTCTGGATATCTAGGTGTGAAGTGTGTGTTTCTGAATAGCTAGGTGTGAAGTGTGTGTTTCTGAATAGCTAGGTGTGAAGTGTGTGTCTGGATAGCTAGGTGTGAAGTGTGTGTTTCTGAATAGCTAGGTGTGAAGTGTGTGTCTGGATAGCTAGGTGTGAAGTGTGTGTGTCTGGATAGCTAGGTGTGAAGTGTGTGTTTCTGAATAGCTAGGTGTGAAGTGTGTGTCTCTGGATAGCTAGGTGTGAAGTGTGTGTTTCTGAATAGCTAGGTGTGAAGTGTGTGTTTCTGAATAGCTAGGTGTGAAGTGTGTGTTTCTGAATAGCTAGGTGTGAAGTGTGTGTTTCTGAATAGCTAGGTGTGAAGTGTGTGTTTCTGAATAGCTAGGTGTGAAGTGTGTGTTTCTGAATAGCTAGGTGTGAAGTGTGTGTCTGGATAGCTAGGTGTGAAGTGTGTGTTTCTGAATAGCTAGGTGTGAAGTGTTTGTGTCTGGATAGCTAGGTGTAAAGTGTGTGTCTGGATATCTAGGTGTAAAGTGTGTGGATAGCTAGGTGTGAAGTGTGTGTCTCTGGATAGCTAGGTGTGAAGTGTGTGTCTGGATAGCTAGGTGTGAAGTGTGTGTTTCTGAATAGCTAGGTGTAAAGTGTGTCTCTGGATAGCTAGGTGTGAAGTGTGTGTCTCTGGATAGCTAGGTGTGAAGTGTGTGTCTGGATAGCTAGGTGTGAAGTGTGTGTCTCTGGATAGCTAGGTGTGAAGTGTGTGTCTCTGAATAGCTAGGTGTGAAGTGTGTGTCTCTGAATAGCTAGGTGTGAAGTGTGTGTCTCTGGATAGCTAGGTGTGAAGTGTGTGTCTGGATAGCTAGGTGTGAAGTGTGTGTCTGGATAGCTAGGTGTGAAGTGTGTGTCTCTGGATATCTAGGTGTGAAGTGTTTGTGTCTGGATAGCTAGGTGTGAAGTGTGTGTCTCTGGATAGCTAGGTGTGAAGTGTTTGTGTCTGGATAGCTAGGTGTGAAGTGTTTGTGTCTGGATAGCTAGGTGTAAAGTGTGTGTTTCTGAATAGCTAGGTGTGAAGTGTGTGTCTCTGGATAGCTAGGTGTGAAGTGTGTGTCTCTGGATAGCTAGGTGTGAAGTGTGTGTTTCTGAATAGCTAGGTGTGAAGTGTGTGTCTGGATAGCTAGGTGTGAAGTGTGTGTTTCTGAATAGCTAGGTGTGAAGTGTGTGTCTCTGGATAGCTAGGTGTGAAGTGTGTGTCTCTGGATAGCTAGGTGTGAAGTGTGTGTCTCTGGATATCTAGGTGTGAAGTGTTTGTGTCTGGATAGCTAGGTGCGAGATTTGCTCGAATGTTTGCCCCTTTTTTCACTAGATTTTGATTTTCTGGAACTAATTTTTTTCAGCTCTGCTTTGCTCTGAGCATCTAAAAAGCTCTCCTGGTCGGGATAGACCTCACTGTCATCGGGATGGTCCTCATCGCTTGGTCTCGGGCTTCTTCTGTTCTGTTCCATTTTGGGTTCCAGTATGCTGTCCTCTTCGGTTTTGGTGGTGTGATGTTGGGACTTCACCTGCTTTGACCCTGTCTTGCCTCCATTCTTGTGGTCAGCTTTGGATTGGTGCTTTGTGTCCTCAGACCTTGCCTGAGGTGAGGTTGTGTCCTTGGGGTCAGATTTCCCCTCAGGCGTGGCCTCCTCTTTGTGCTCAGCCTGTGCCTCGTTCTTGCTGTCTGCCTTGTCCCGTTTCATGTTCATCCATTCGTGCTTTGCTTCATGTTTCATGTCCACCCATTCATGGCCTGCTTCAAGTTCCCACTGGTACTTCGGGTCACGTTTCTGCTCACTCTTTCCTTCGTGTTTTTCTTCCTTTGTGTCCTGCTTGTGCCCGTGCTTGTCCTCTTTCTTCTCTGCGCTGGGTTCTACTTTTTTGGGTGCAGGTGGTTCTTTAATTTTGGCAGAGATGAGCCAGGGATGTTCTAAAACCTCATCGATGGTGAGACGCTTGGTCGTGTCAGGGTGGAGCATGTGATAGATCAGCTCTTTGCAATCTGCAGGGACCACTTTTGACCGAGGGAAGTCCACTCTGTGCTCCTTCTGGATCCTGAGCATCCTTTTGATATTCGAGTCATCGTACGGCATCGATCCACACACCATGATGAAGAGGATCACCCCAAGGCTCCAGACATCGTACACTTTGGGCTGGTAAGGGATCCCCTGTAGGACTTCAGGGGCTGCATATGCTGCGGAGCCACAGAAGGTTTTACTGAGCAAGGGTCTCCCCTGATCGTCCGCACTGCACCGTTTGGCGAAGCCAAAGTCGGAGAGTTTGATATTGAAGTCCTTATCCAGGAGAAGATTCTCGCACTTGAGATCCCGATGGACCACCTCCAGCTCATGACAGTGCTTAACGGCCAGTGCCAGCTGACGGAACATCTTACGTGACACCTCTTCAGGCAGGGCTCCCCTGGTTTTAATAAACTCCAGTAAATCTCCCTGAACACCCAGCTCCATAATAATGTAAACCTTTCCATCGGAAGTCTCGAAAATCTCAAAGGTTTTGACGATGTAGCGGTGATTGAGCATCGCCAAGATCTCCAGCTCCCGGGGCAGAAATTTCTCCAGGAAATCGGCGGGGGCCTTCCTCCTGTCGATGATTTTAACGGCCACATTAGTCTTCAGACGCTCAGAGTACGCGGACTTGACTTTGGCGTACGACCCCTCCCCTAGGTTGACGCCCAAGGTGTAGCCCCGTTTTTTCAGGACCACCCCATCATCCATGGTGCTGTGACATCAAGACCTCTTACCTGCTGACAAACTCCATGGAGACAGAGGATCAGAGGCACTTCCGTACTGCACACAAACGTTCTGTGTTCCCTTTCAGTCTCTAAAGAGACTTGTTTTCACAAACAGTAACTTTAACAAGTCACTGTCTTGGAGCTGGCAACTGTGATTGTGAGGAGTCCAAAGGAATGTTTGTGTGTTATGACATAAAGGGAATGGCACAATGGTCATAATGTGACTATAGGGAGAGAACGCTGCTGCAGAATTGTCATCACCATCCCCTCTCTATGTCTGGATTCATCTGAAGGCAGCTTGTATTCACATCCTTTTTATTCCATCCCTCTTGGGCCAGTTACAAGTGTGACATCAGGACCCCATATTGCCATATGTAAACGGTTTATTTTTGTGTTTGCTTTCACAGATGAGAAATATTCAATGAGTGAGGGTACAACAACAACAACCTGCTGCTTTAATATAGTACAAGTCCCAAGGTGCTTCAAAACAAAATTTGACACTGAGCAAAAGATGGACACATCAGGGCAGGTGACCAAATGCTTGGTTCAAGAGGTAGGTTTTAAGGAGGGTCTTAAAGGAGGAAAGAGAGGCAGAGAGATTTGGGAAAGGAATTCCAGAGCTTAGGGCCTAGATGATTGAGGGCACGGCTGCCAATGGTGGGGCGATGGGTGTGAGAGATGCACAAGAGGCCAGAATTAGAGGAGTGCAGAGATCTCTGAGGGTTGTAGGGCTGAAGGAGGTTACACAGATAGGGATGACGAGGCCATGGAGGTATTTGAACATGAGAATTTTAAAATCAAGGCATTGCCAGACTGGGAGCCAATGTGGCTCAGCGAGCACAGGGGTGATGGGTGAATGGGATTTGGTGCGAGTTAGGACACGGGCAGCAGAGTTTTGGATGACCTCGTTTAAAGAGGGTGGAAGATGGGAGGCCGGCCAGGAGTGCGTTGGAATAGTCGAGTTCTAGAGGGAACAAAGGTATGGATGAGAGGTTCAGCAGCAGATGAACTGAGGCAGGGGCAGAGTCGGGCGATGTTATGGAGGTGGAAAATAGGCGGTCTTGGTGATGGTGCGGATATGTGGTCAGAAGCTCATCTCAATCAAATACAACACCAAGATTGCAAACCATCTAGTTCAGCCTCAGATAGTTGCCAGGGTGAGGGATGAAGTTGGTGGCTAGGAACTGAGATTGTGGAGGGGGCCGAAAATGACTTGGATCTTCCCAATATTTAATTGGAGGAAATTTCTGCTCATCTAATACTAGAGGTCGGACAAGCAGTGCGACAGATCAAAGACAGTGGAGGGGTTGAGAGGGATGGTAAGGTAAAGTTGGGTGTTGTCAGTGTACATCTGGAACCCAACGTTATATCTTTGTATGATGTTGCTGAGGGACAGAATGTAGATGAGATATAGGAAGGGGCCAAAGACAGATCCTTGGGGGACCTCCGAGGTAATGGTGTGGGAGTAGGAAGAGAAGCCAGTGCAGGTGCTTCTCTGGCTACGACTGGATAGCTAGAAATGGAACCAGGCGAGTGCAGTCCCACCCGGCTGGACAATGAAGGAGGGCATTGGAGGAGGATGGTGTGGTCAACCGTATGAAACGCTGCAGACAGGTCGAGAAAAATGAGAAAGGATAGTTTGCAGTGAATAAATGTGAAATATACTTAAAAACAAGACAATTGGAGAAATATGGGACGTAATTAAAAATAGGACACCCAGAAAAACATGAAATATACTTAAAAACAGGCCAATTGAAAGAAAGAAAGACTGGAGTATCAGCCTAGGGTTTTGTGCTCAGGTATCTGGAGTGGGTCTTCAACCCATGACCTCTGACTCAGAGGTGAGAGTGCTGCCTACTGAGCCATGGCTGACACTTAAAAACAGGAGAGGAGAAACGTGGGATATACTTAAAAACAGAACACCCGGTGAAATATGGGATATAATCAAAAACAGGACAGCCAGAGAAACGTGGAATATTTTTAAAAACAAGACACCAGGAGAAACATACTTAAAAACAGAAAAAACGGAGAAACATGGGATACAACAGGAAAACAGGAGAAACATGAAATATGCTTAAAAACAGGACAATCTCAGAAACATACATAGAAACAGGAGCAGGTCATTCAGCCCCTCGAGCCTGTTCTGCCATTAAATGAGATTATGGCTGATCTGTGACCTAACTCCATATCCCACCTTTGCCCCAGAGCCTTTAATACTTTTGGTTAGCTGATAAGTGGGAAGTAACATTCTTGCCACACAAGTGCCAGGCAATGACTAAATCTCCAACAACAGAGTCCAACCACAGCCCCTTGACATTCAATGGCATTACCATCCCTGTATCCCTCACCATCAACATCTTGGGGGTCACCATTGACCAGAAACTTAACTGGACCAGCCACATAAATACTGTGGCTACAATAGCAGGTCAGAGGCTGGGTATTCTGGGGTGAGTGACTCAATTCCTGACTCCCCACACCCTTTCCATGATCTACACGGCACAAGTAATAATAATAATAACATAATAAGACATAGGAACAGTAGGTGGTCATTTGGCCCCTCGAGCCTGCTCCGCCATTCAATAAGATCATGGCTGATCTGATCTTGGCCCCAACTCCACTTCCCTGCCCGCTCCCCATAACCCTTGACTCCCTTATCATTCAAAAATCTGTCTATCTCCACCTTAAATATATTCAATGACCCAGCCTCCACAGCTCTCTGGGGAAGAGAATTCCAAAGATTCACGACCCTCTAGGAGATGAATTTCCTCCTCATTTCCGATTTAAAAGGATGCCCCTTATTCAGAAATTATGCCCCCTAGTTCTAGATTCTCTCACGAGGGGAAACATCGTCTCTGCATCTACCCTGTGAAATCCCTTCAAAATCTTATATGTTTCAATAAGATCCCCTCTTATTCTTCTAAACTCCAATGAGTATAGGCCCAACCTTTCTTCATAAGGCAACCCCTTCATCTCCGGAATCAACCTCATGAACCTTCTCTGAACTGCCTCCAATGCAAGTATATCCTTCCTTAAATAAGGAGACCAAAACTGTACGCAGTACTCCAGGTGTGGTCTCACCCTGTACAGTTGTAACAGGACTTCCCTACTTTTATACTCCATTCCATTTGCCTTTCTAATTACTTGCTGTACCTTCATGCTAACTTTTTGTGATTCATGTACAAGGACCCCCAGATCCCTCTGTACCTCAGCATTTTGTAATCTCCCCATTTAAATAATAATTTGCTTTTTTATTTTTCCTACCAAAGTGGATAACCTCACATTTTCCCACATTAAACTCCATCTGCCAGATTTTTGCCCACTCACTGAGCCTGTCTATATCCCTTTGGAGATTCTTTGTGTCCTCCACACAATTTGCTTTCCCACCTATCTTTGTATCA
The DNA here is from genome assembly GCF_052327205.1 of Somniosus microcephalus. Classification (NCBI taxonomy): domain Eukaryota; kingdom Metazoa; phylum Chordata; class Chondrichthyes; order Squaliformes; family Somniosidae; genus Somniosus; species Somniosus microcephalus. The sequence continues at coordinate 40,820 of NW_028226201.1, read as the reverse complement.
TTAGCAAATTTGGCTACATTACACTCAGTCCCTTCATCCAAGTCATTAATATAGATTGTAAATAGTTGAGGCCCCAGCACTGATCCCTGTGGCACCCCACTAGTTACAGTTTACCAACCTGAAAATGACCCATTTATCCCGACTCTGTTTTCTGTTAGTTAGCCAATCCTCTATCCATGCTAATATATTACCCCCAGCCCCGTGAGCTCTTATCTTATGCAATAACCTTTTATGTGGCACCTTATCGAATGCCTTCTGGAAATCCAAATACACGACATCTACTGGCTCACCTTTATCCACCCTGCTCGTTACATCCTCAAAGAACTCCAGCAAATTTGTCAAACATGATTTCCCTTTCATAAAACCATGCTGACTCTGCTTGACTATATTATGATTTTCTAAATGTCCTGCTACCACTTCCTTAATGATGGACTCCAGCATTTTCCCAATGACAGATGTTAGGCTAACTGGTCGATAGTTTCCTGCTTTCTGTCTCCCTCCTTTCTTAAATAGGGGCGTTACATTTGCAGTTTTCCAGTCTGCTGGAACCTCTCCAGAATCCAGGGAATTTTGGTAGATGACAATCAATGCATCCACTATCTCTGCAGTCACCTCTTTTAAGACCCTAGGATGCAGGCCATCGGGTCCAGGGGACTTGTCCACCTTTAGTCCCATTGGTTTCCCTCGTACTTTTTCTCTAGTGACAGTGATTGTTTTAAGTTCCCCCCCATCCCCCCACCCCAATAGCCCCTCACGCAGGCCAACAGCCCCAGCATCAAAGTTTTGACCACGCTCAATCAGCTCCGATGGACGGGTCACATCGTCCGCATGCCCGATACGAGACTCCCAAAACAAGCGCTCTACTTGGAGCTCCAACATGGCAAGAGAGCCTGAGGTGGGCAGAGGAAATGCTTCAAGGACACCCTCAAAGCCTCCTTGAAAAAGTGCAACATCCCCACTGACACCTGGGAATCCCTGGCCCAAGACCGCACAAAGTGGAGGAGAGGCATCCGGGAAGGCGCCGAACACCTTGAGTCTCTTTGCCGGGAGCAAGCGCAAGGAGCGCATGTCAACCCAAGCATCCCACCCACCCCTTCAACCACCGTCTGCCCCACCTGTGACAGAGACTTTAGGTCCTGCATTGGACTCATCAGTCATCTGAGAACTCTTTTTTTTTAAATGTGGAAGCAAGTCATCCTCGGTTCCGAGGGACTGCCTAAGGAGAAGATCCATTATTGGGATGCTTTTAGTGTCTTCTACCATGAAGACACTAAGACCGCCATTTCCCTGTTTCCCATTATTAATTCCCCAGACTCATCCTCTAGGGGACCAACATTTACTTTAGCTACTCTCTTCCTTTTTATATACCTGTAGAAGCTCTTACATTTTATGTTTTTATATTTCTTGCTAGCTTACTCTCATAAGCTATCTTCTGTCTATCATTTTTTTTAGTCGTCCTTTGCTGGTTTAAAAATTTCCCAATCCTCTGGCCTTTCACTATTCTTCGCAACATTGTATGCCTTTGTTTTCAATTTGATACCATCCTTAACTTCCTTAGTTAGCCACAGATGGTTCATCCTTCTCTCTCAGTGGAATATATCTTTGCTGAGAGTTATGAAATATCTCCTTAAATGTTTGCCATTGCTTTTCTACAGTCTTACCCTGTAATATATTTTCCCAGTCACTTTAACCAAGTCTGCCTTCATACCTTTGTAATTACCTTTATTTAAGTTCAGGACACTAGTTTGAGACCTAGCTTTCTCACCCTCAAACTGAATTTGAAATTCTACCATGCTATGATCACTCTTCCCAAGATTAATCCAGCCTCGTTACACATTACCAGATCTAAAATAGCCTGTTCCCTGGTTGGTTCCACAAGGTATTTGTTGTGTATGTACCTTTAAGGGAATAACTGGTTTTAGACTGCAGTACCGGCAGTGACCACCCCTGTATAAAAGGCCCTAGCAGGCTTCTGTATTTCAGTCTGACGTTGCCCTCCTGTTCAGTAAAGTACCTGTTAAACTGTTCTCTCGAAGTCCGTGTATTATTGAGGTGTGGACTTTACAGTGGCGACGAGTAAGTTCGAACTCACCTGCAGTGTGGCATCATCTCACGGGGATCTCGCCCTGAGAGGAGGGTTCTTGGAGGTCATAGTCTGAGCAACGGGCGTCGACCGCGGGCAACCGCCCAAAGAATTAATCGGTGTTCGGAGAATTGCGGGAGAGACTGTGGAGAGCTGTGCTTGGCTCCCCAGTTAAGGTGTTCCAGCAAATCGTGCTGGTAGCAGGTATTGCGCTGACCTTTCCGGACTGCGGCGGGCTCAAGCTCGATCGAGCAGCTCTACAAAACGGGCCGCACAGCGTCGCCGGGAAAAGAAAACGAGAGAGAGAGGGTGGAGCGCAAAGGGCGTGGTCGGTGCTCAATAACCGGGCAGTGGAGAGAAAATAAACGGGGGGAAGGAAAGCGAGACGCGCCGAAGCCACGGGTCACTGCCATTACCCTGTAGAATGCTAGGAGCAGTGTGGCAGCAAGGGGAAGAAGCAAAAGCACGGGAGGCGCCATTTTATTCCATTGGGGAAGAAGCAGAAGCGCGGGAGGCGCCATTTTATTCCATTGGGGAAGAAGCAAAAGCGCGGGAGGCGCCATTTTAAATCACCCAAGATGCCGAAAAGTGGCAGTATCACTGCTTTCGACAACAAGGTAGAAGACTGGACCACGTATGTGGAAAGAATTGAAGTGTACTGCAAGGCAAATGAGGTGGCCGATGGAAAGAGGGCGTCGGTATTATTAAATCTGATGGGTGCGAGTACATACGGCCTATTGCAGAATTTAATTACCCCAGCTAAACCAATGGAGAAAAGTTTTGAGGAGATTGTTCATATCTTACAGGAACACCTAAGCCCTACACCACTGCTGATAGCAGAAAGATTCAAGTTCCATAAAAGAAACCAGCACAAAGATGAGAGCAATGCTGACTATCTTACGGAACTACGCAAGTTATCGAAGCACTGCCAGTTCGGAGCAGGACTGGCAGACACCTTCCGGGATAAGTTTGTCTGCGGGCTCCAGAGTGAAGGAACCCAGAAATGACTACTTTCGAAAAAGGACCTGACGCTAGAACAGGCTTTCAGCGTGGCAGTATCCTACGAAGCAGCAGCACGGGGAGCTGCGGAAATACAACAGAAACCACAAGAATACAGCGCTAACAAAATGGCGTATGGAGCAGAAAAGTGCTATCGCTGCGGCAGAACAACCCATGAGCAGAAGGACTGCTGGTTTAAGGACAAAGTATGCAGGCAATGCGGAAAAATGGGACATATAGCAAGAGTCTGCAGGTCGGGAAAGAAAACCAGCACGACAAGAACTACTAAAAAACAGTACAGGAAAGTAAAGAAACTGACAGGCAGCAGTTCGGAAGATCAGGAGAGTGATAAGGACTCTGGGAGCAGGAGACTAAGTTGTCTAAAGCTACACAACGTGATCGCAAAGGAGGATCACCGAACCATTTGGGTCACCCTCACGATAGCAGGGTCCCCAGTAAAGATGGAATTGGACACAGGATCAGCCCTAACTGTCATGAATCGACGAGACTATGAGCGGCAATTCTCACACATACCCTTAAAGGACACGTCCATTGTATTGAAGACATACACGGGGCAAAAGGTTTACCCCAGAGGAAAAATAAGGGCGCCAGTTAAATATAATGGCAAGGAAACGCAGAAACTATATATGTATATACTATGAGATGGAGGACCACCATTATTGGGACGTGAATGGATCCGAAAAATACAATTGGATTGGCATTCCATTCAGGCGCTAACTGTGACTGACAAAAAGGATGATGACGTCACACCTGGACGTCTGTCACAAATTCTATCTGACACGGAAGAGGTGTTCCAACAAGGACTTGGGGCTCTAAAAGGAGTAAAGGCAACCATAAAGATTGAAGATAACGCAAACCCAAAATTTTTTAGGGCCAGACCGGTGCCATACGCGATCCGCCCAGCCGTTGAAGCTGAACTGGAGAGTCTGGAACGTTCAGGTGTGCTGTCCAAGGTGGACTGGAGCGAGTGGGCCACACCCATCATTCCTGTAATGAAGAAAGCATTGAGCAGCATGCCTGGGGAGCCGAAGAAAGTTCACATCTGTGGGGACTTCAAGGTGACTGTGAACCCAGTTCTGCACACAGTACAATATCCACTTCCGCGGATAGAAGATATTTTCACCTCACTATCTGGAGGGAAACGTTTTACAAAGATTGATCTGGCCCAAGCGTATCTACAAATGGAGGTGGAAGAAGCATCTAGAAAATACCTCACGATAAATACTCACAAAGGCCTTTACCAGTACAATCGACTGGTATTCGGGGTAGCATCAGCCCTGGCTATTTGGCAGAGGGCGATGGAACAAGGCCTGCAAGGGATTCCGGGGACCCAGTGTTATTTGCACGACGTCCTGGTTACGGGCGAAAATGACAATGAACACCTTGCCAACCTGGAGCAGGTGCTCACGAGATTACAGGAATATGGGTTACGAGCCAACCGCCCCAAATGCGAGTTCTTCAGGAGACAAATCTCATATTGTGGCCACATGATTGATGAGGAAGGGTTGCATAAGTCGCCGGACAAGATTGAGGCTGTAGTCGAGGCTGTAGTCAAGGCTCCAGCACCGGAAAATGTGTCACAACTGAGGTCGTTCCTCGGGTTGGTGAACTACTACCATAAGTTCTTGCCGAATTTATCTACAATTCTGCACCCACTGAATGCCCTGCTACAAACTGGAGTAACATGGAAATGGAGTGATGAGTGTAAGCGTGCCTTTCAGGAATGTAAATGCCTAATCACTTCAAAAGAAGTATTGGCCCACTACAACCCAACACTACCGATTCGGTTGGCATGTGATGCGTCACCTTACGGCATTGGAGCGGTGCTGTCACACAAATTCCGTGACGGTTCAGAGAGGCCAATAGCCTTTGCATCGCGCTCACTAACCTCAGCTGAGCGTAACTACGCCCAGATTGACAGGGAGGCCCTCAGCCTGGTGTGGGGGGTGAAGAAGTTCAATCACTATCTGCACGGGCAGAAATTCACCCTACTGACTGACCATCAGCCCCTGGTCTCCATTTTTAACCCAAAGAAGGGCGTTCCGGTGATGACTGCGCAACGGCTGCAAAGATGGTCACTTTTTCTAGGGGCACATCAGTATGACATAGAGTACAAGGGTACGAAACAGCATGGAAACGCTGATGGGCTGCCGCGCCTACCGTTGCCTACGGTGGAAGAAGCACCTGCAGTGGACCCTGTGGAGATATTCCATGCGACCATAGTTGAATGTTTGCCTGTTACAAACTCAAGTATAGAGAAGGAAACCCGAAATGACCCGACACTCTCTCGGGTCTATGATTTGACGGTGAAGGGATGGCCAGCATATGGCGATTCACTGTTGCCAGCATTCTCGCCAAGGAGACAACAGCTGTCAGTGTGCCGGGGGACCTTGATGTGTGGATCCCGAGTATTAATTCCACCCAAGTTGAGAGATAGAGTGCTCAATGAGCTTCATGAGGGTCATCTGGGAGGGGTAAAAATGAAGAGCCTAGCCAGGGCGTTTGTGTGGTGGCCGGGAATCGATAAAGAAATCGAGGATATGACCAAGAGATGCACAGGATGCCAGAAGGTCCAAAACGTGCCACCACAGGCCCCGCTACAGCCATGGGAGTGGCCCTCATCTCCATGGCAATGGGTACACATTGATTTTGCTGGTCCATTTATGGACTCAATGTTTCTAATCGCTGTGGGCGCCCATTCGAAATGGCCAGAGGTCATTAAAATGTCCTCCACCACCACGGAGAAAACTATTGCAGTCCTAAGGACCATCTTCGCCAGAAATGGGTTGCCAGAACAGATTTGCTCCGACAATGGGCCACAGTTTGTGGCTGAGGATTTCCGGAGGTTCCTGATGAATAATGGGGTGAAACATTACACATCTGCCCCATATCATCCAGCCACAAATGGATTGGCTGAGAAGTTTGTTCAGACCTTTAAAAAGGCCATAAAGGCAATGTATAATGACGACATACCACTACAACACAAGGTGGATAATTTCTTGTTTGCTTACCGGAATGCGACACATGCAGTAACCAACCAAACTCCAGCCGTACTGTTTTTCAACCGAAGGCTAAGATGTCGCTTGGATTTGCTCAAACCAAACATAAGACGAGATGTTGAGGATAAGCAGTTCCAGCACATAAATGAGAAGCCAACCAGGAGCTTCAAGATAGGGCAACCAGCCTTGGCCCGCGACTACCGAACAGAAAAATGGCAGCCAGGAACGATATGCACACAGCAGGGACCACTAGTGTACACAGTGGACGTTGGAGAGGGCATCGTGAGACGCCATGCTGACCAGATTCTAGAGTCACAGGAACAAGCCAAACCTATACCACAAGCATGTGCACCTGGTAATGAGCCCAAAGTACAGATTGCGTCTACCTCAGAAGCAGTGCTTTTGGAAGCTGACGAACCAACCAATGACAATGAGCCAGAATCGACTCCACCGCAAGAACAGGATACTCGAGAAAGGCGCTATCCAGTCAGGATCAGGAAGCCTCCTCAAAGACACAACTTATAAATGATTATTTCAGTTGATGTATATAGTACCGAGAAAATTGTAATTGTAATTAGTTATTATTTAGTTGTTAAATGAATGTTATGTACTGTTTATCTAAAAGGGGAGGAATTGTTGTGTATGTACCTTTAAGGGAATAACTGGTTTTAGACTGCAGTACCGGCAGTGACCACCCATGTATAAAAGGCCCTAGCAGGCTTCTGTATTTCAGTCTGACATTGCCCTCCTGTTCAGTAAAGTACCTGTTAAACTGTTCTCCCGAAGTCCGTGTATTATTGAGGCATGAACTTTACAGTATTGTTCCAAGAAACCATCCCGTATACACTCTAAGAACTCTTCCTCAAGTCTACCTTTGCTAATTTGCTTTGTCCAATCAATAAGAAGATTAAAATCTCCCATGATTATAGCCGTACCTTTCTTACAAGCCTCTATTATTTCTTGATTTATACTCTGTCCTACAGTGTGGCTACTGTTTGGGGCCTGTAGACCACTCCCACCAGTGACTTCTTACCCTTATTAATATTCTTTAATTTAGAGGAAGTAAAGGGAGTAAAGGGGGGGTAGGACATGGCAGGGCAGCTCAGCAGCATGGAGTGCTCCTCCTGTGCTATGTGGGAAGTCAGGGACACTTTAGGTGTCCAGGGCGAGCACATGTGCAGGAAGTGTCTCCAGCTGCAGCTACTCGAAATCTGCGTTTCAGAGCTGGAGCTGCGGCTGGAGTCACTGTGGAGCATCCGCGAAGCTGAGATCTTCGTGGATAGCACATTTAACGAGGTGGTCACACTGCAGGTAAAGAATGCACAGGCAGACAGAGTAAAAGAACTAGGAAGGTAGTGCAGGAGTTCCCTGGGTCAATCTCCCTCTCCAACAGATTTTCCATTTTGGATACTGCTGGGGGAGATGGTTTCTCAGGGGAATGCAGCAAGAGCCAAGTCCGTGGCACTACAAGTGGCTCAGCTGCACAGGAGGGGAGGAAAAAGAGTGGGAGAGCAATAGTGATCGGGGATTCTATCGTAAGGGTAACAGATAGACGTTTCTGTGGCCGCAGACATGCCTCCAGGATGATATGTTGCCTCCCTGGTGCCAGGGTCAAGGTACCAACGACATAGGTAGAAAGAGGGACGAGGTCCTGCAAGCAGAATATAGGGAGCTAGGAAATAAATTAAAAAGCAAGACCTCAAAGGTAGTAATCTCAGGATTACTCCCAGTGCCACGTGCTAGCGAGAGCAGAAATAGGAGAATAGACCAGATGAATGCATAGCTGGAGAGATGTTGTAGGAGGGAGGGATTTTAAGTTCCTGAGGCATTGGGACCGATTCTGGGGAAGGTGAGACCTGTACAAGCTGGACGGGTTACACCTCAGCAGAACCGGGACCAATATCCTCGCAGGGGGGTTTGCTGGTGTTGTTGGGAAGGATTTAAACTAGTTTGTCAGGGGGCTGGGAACCTAAGCGTGGGCCCAGAACAGAGAGAAACAAAGCTGGAAGTGCAAGTTAGAAAAGTAGTCAGCAAAACTAGTAGGGAGCAGAAACAAAGGCCAACAGTAAAGAGGGTCAAAGTGCAGAAAAATATTAAACAGGCAAAGTTGAAGGCACTTTATCTAAATGCACGTAGCATTCACAACAAGGTGGATGAATTAATGGCACTAATAGAAGTAAATGGGTATGATGTAATTGCCATTACAGAGACATGGTTGCAGGGTAACCAAAGCTGGGAACTGAATGTTCCAGGGTACTCAACATTTAGGAAGGACAGACAAAAAGGAAAAGGAGGTGACATAGCGCTGTTAATAAGGAATGAGATCGGTACGGTAGAGATAAAAGATCTTGGCTTGGCAGATCGTGATGTAGAACTGGAATCAGTTTGGGTGGAGCTAAGAAACAGCAAAGGGCGGAAAACATTGGTGGGAGTTGTGTATAGGCCACCTGTGGTAAACCACGTTTATTGTTCACTATCATTACACTATAGTTATCACTGTTGTATTGTTCTCACTGTTCTCACTGTTGTATCACTATACGAGGTCGCCTCTTGTCGCGCTGTTATACCTGGGCTGACCACCTCCGACTCCGCCCATGGCTCCACCTACCTGCCCAGGTATAAAGGTAGTCGACTGGCTGGTATTCCTCCTTGTTGGACCCGATCACCCACGAGGGTGGGCTCTGTTATTTAGTCAATAAAAACCTTTATTACGTTCCTAACTCGTCGCTTTTTATTGGACGAATTGATAGGTATATCAATTTTATTGACTAAATTTTAAAGATGTCTACTACTGGCCAGCCAGAAGCCCTCCCAGAAGCACAGCCACAGCAGCTTTCAGACACCGGGCTACACCAGCCACACCAGCCGGCTTGGCTGCAAGCCCTCAAACCACCGTACCTGGATCTAAACCCACAGGCAGCAAACTCAGCCCTCAACTTCAAACACTGGCTGGACTGCTTCGAATCCTACCTGGAAGAATCCGGCGTCCCTCAGAGATCCAAACTAAGAGTTCTGAACGCCCAAGCGAGCCCGAGAGTATACGCACTCATCCAGGACATGACTACATACGAGGCCGCTATCAACCTACTGAAACAGCAGTACCGGAGCCCGGTAAATTACATGTACACCAGGCACCTCCTAAGATCCCGCCCGCAACAGCCAGGAGAGTCTGTAGCTGAATTTTTACAGGCGCTAAGAGCACTCGGCAGGAACTGTGACTTTAAAGCGGTGACGGCTGTTGAAAATACGGAAGATAATATCCGCGATGCCTTTGTGAAAGGCCTACGGTCCGACTACTCACGGCAAAGACTGCTTGAAGCTAAAGACCTCGACCTGGACAAAGCTGAAGCCCTCGCTCTCTCCCTAGAGGTGGCCCATCAGGACCAGGAGGCGTTTTCCAGGTACTGCTCGCGACCCTGGGACTCGGGCCCGACCCCTACCGCAATACCCTTCGCAGCGCCGCCCCCGGGACATACCTCAGCGTCGGCGTCCCGGACCCGACCGGGACCGCCACCCCCGGTACCGGCTCCGACATCGGGCACCCGCGATCGGGCCGCCGGCTGCTTCTTTTGCGGCCAGGAGAAGCACCCGAGGTCGCGCTGCCCAGCCAGGAACTCCACCTGCTCAACCTGCAGGAAGAAAGGCCACTTCTCTAAGGCCTGCAGGAGCGGATCTTCAGAGGCCAGCAGTGCCTCATGCGAACTGTGGGGGCGGCCATCTTCTTTCAAGGCAACTGAGGCCAGCATCCCCACACGTGAGTCATGGGGGCGGCCATCTTTGATCAAGGCAACCGACCCCAATAGAGCCTCATGTGAGTTATGGGGGCAGCCATCTTCTCCGCCATTTTGTCCTACCTCGTGGGAGACGCCATTTTACCCACCACGCCCGACTGCCACCGGGCCCCCGGACCCGACGACCGCCTCGCCCGCAGACGACAACGACTCGCTTACCTACACACTAGCCTCCGTCACTCTGGATCAAGCCCGCCCACACCACCTGTCCAAGTCGATGATGGACATCAAAGTAAACGGCCACGCTACGACCTGCCTGTTCGACAGCGGAAGCACGGAGAGCTTCATCCACCCAGACACGGTGAGCCACTACTCCGTCCCTGTCCTGCCAACGCGCAACCGAATCTCGATGGCATCGAGGTCCCACGCCACGGACATTAGCGGCTACTGTGTTGTGACCTTGTCGGTTAAGGGTACGGAGTATAAAAATTTTAAACTCCTCGTCCTCCCCCAGCTCTGCGCTGCCGTCCTACTAGGGCTGGACTTCCAATCCCACCTCCAAAGTGTAACCCTAGCATACGGTGGACCCCTCCCCCCACTCACAGTCGACAACCAGCGAATGTTAAACCGCCCACCGCGTAACACCTGCAGCCTATCCACCCTCAAGGTGCCGCCACCTTCCCTGTTCGCTAACCTCACCCCCGACTGCAAACCCGTCGCTACCAAGAGCAGGCGGTACAGCGCTGGGGACAGAGCCTTCATTAGCTCTGAGGTGCGGCGCCTCCTGAAAGAGGGCATTATCGAGGGGAGCAACAGCCCCTGGCGTGCCCAGGTCGTGGTCGTTAAGACCGGCGATAAAAATCGCCTGGTCATCGACTACAGCCAGACCATAAACAGATACACCCAGCTGGATGCATACCCCCTTCCCCGCATATCTGACATGGTCAATCAGATTGCACAATACCGCGTATTCTCGACCATCGACCTTAAGTCGGCCTACCACCAACTCCCTATCCACCCGAGGACCGCCAGTACACCGCCTTCGAGGCGAATGGGCGCCTATACCACTTCCTTAGGGTCCCCTTCGGTGTCACCAACGGGGTCTCGGTCTTCCAAAGGGAGATGGACCGGATGGTTGACCAGAATGGACTGCAGGCCACATTCCCCTATCTAGATAACGTCACCATCTGCGGCCGCGACCGGCAGGACCATGACGTGAATCTGGAGAAATTCCTCCGTACGGCCCAACGGCTGAACCTCACCTACAATAAGGAGAAATGTGTGTTTAACACCTCGCGCCTCGCCATCCTTGGCTGTGTAGTAGAGAACGGACTCATCGGCCCCGACCCCGAAAGAATGCGCCCCCTCATGGAGCTACCCCTCCCCCAATGCCCTAAGGCACTTAAGAGAACCCTGGGGCTCTTCGCCTACTATGCCCAATGGGTGCCCAATTATGCGGACAAAGCCAGACCCCTCATGAAGTCCACATCCTTCCCCCTCACGGAGGAAGCGTGCGCGGCCTTCTCCCTCATCAAGGGAGACATAGCCAAGGCCACAATGCACGCAGTGGATGAGTCCATCCCCTTCCAAGTGGAGAGCGATGCATCCGACTTCGCCCTAGCCGCTACCCTTAACCAGGAGGGGAGGCCGGTGGCCTTCTTCTCAAGGACCCTACAGGGCCCCGAGATCCGACACTCGTCGGTCGAGAAGGAAGCCCAGGCAATTGTGGAGGCGGTACGGCGCTGGAGGCATTACCTGGCAGGCAAACGATTTACCCTCCTCACCGACCAACGTTCGGTTGCTTTCATGTTTAATAACAAGCTGAGGGGCAAAATCAAGAATGACAAGATCTTGAGGTGGAGAATCGAGCTATCCACCTACGATTATGATATCTTGTACCGGCCAGGTAAGCTGAACGAACCCCCTGATGCTCTTTCACGAATTACATGCGCCAGCGCGCATATTGATAGACTTCAGACCCTCCACAACGACCTCTGCCACCCCGGGGTCACCAGACTTTACCATTTCATTAAGGCCCGCAACCTGACCTACTCCATCGAGGAGGTCAGGACCATGACCAGGAACTGCCAGACCTGCGCCGAGTGCAAACCGCACTTCTATAGGCCGGACAGAGCAAGCCTGATCAAGGCCACCCGCCCCTTCGAGCGCCTGAGCATCGACTTTAAGGGGCCTCTACCGTCATCTGACCGCAATGTGTACTTCCTCAACATCGTTGATGAGTACTCCTGTTTCCCTTTTGCCTTCCCCTGCCCAGACATGACCAGTACCACGGTCATCAAGTGCCTGAACGACCTCTTCGCCTTGTTCGGGTTCCCGAACTATATACATAGTGACCGGGGCTCCTCCTTCATGAGCGAGGAACTCCGTCAGTTCCTACTAGCGAGAGGTATTGCAGCAAGTAGGACCACCAGCTACAACCCACGAGGGAACGGCCAGGTGGAAAGAGAGAACGCGACGGTATGGAAGGCCGTCCTCTTAGCCTTAAAGTCTAAGGGCCTCCCAACCTCCCGCTGGCAGGAAGTCCTCCCGACAGCGCTGCACTCCATCCGGTCACTACTTTGCACTGCCGTTAACGCCACCCCCCCATGAACGAATGTTTGTCTTCCCCAGGAAGTCGACTACGGGAACCACTCTACCAACCTGGCTGACCTCTCCGGGGCCCGTCTTGCTGCGAAAGCACGTGAGGGCCCATAAAACGGACCCCCTGGTCGAGAGGGTGAACCTCCTGCACGCCAACCCCCAGTACGCCTACGTGGCTTACCCAGACGGGCGGGAGGACACTGTCTCCTTACGAGACCTCGCACCCTCGGGCACTCCGGAGACACCACCTTTACCCCCCCCCCACCACCCCCCTAATTCCAGCCCAGGTAGACGGCATGCCGGAACCCCACGAGCCTTCGCCGACCATGCAGACACCAGCATTAACACCGGATAATGCAGCACCGCCGCTGCGACGATCGGAGAGGCTTACGAGGCCTCCGGACAGACTGACATACCAGAACTGGTAGTACACTTCACCCCGCCGGACTCAAATCTAAACAAGGGGTGAATGTGGTAAACCAGTTTTATTGTTCACTATCGTTACACTATAGTTATCACTGTAGTATTGTTATCACTGTTCCCACTGTTGTATCACTATACGAGGTCGCCTCTTGTCGCGCTGTTATACCTGGGCTGACCACCTCTGACTCCGCCCATGGCTCCACCTACCTGCCCAGGTATAAAGGTAGTCGACTGGCTGGTATTCCTCCTTGTTGGACCCGATCACCCACGAGGGTGGGCTCTGTTATTTAGTCAATAAAAACCTTTATTACGTTCCTAACTCGTCGCTTTTTATTGGACGAATTGATAGGTATATCACCACCAAACAGTAGTGGTAATGTAGGGCACAGTATCAATCAAGAGATTAGAAGTGCATGTAACAAGGGCAATACGGTAATCATGGGGGGCTTTAATCTACATATTGACTGGGCAAATCAAATTACCACTAATGGTGTGGAGGACGAATTCTTGGAAAGCATGCGAGATGGTTTCCTGGATCAGTATGTGGAGGAACCAGCCAATGAACAGGCTATTCTGGATCTGGTACTGTGTAATGAGAAAGGACTAATCAATAATCTTGTGGTAAAGGGGCCTTTAGGGACAAGTGACCATAATATGATTGAATTTTATATTAAGTTTAAGGGTGATGTAGTCCCATCTGAAACTAAGGTCTTCAATCTAAACAGAGGAAACTACAAGGGTATGAGGGACAAGTTGGCCATGGTAGATTGGGAGACTACACTAAAAGATATGAAGGTGGACATACAATGGCTAACATTCAAGGAAATAATGCATAATTTGCAACAAACATATATTCCTCTAGGGCATAAAAACCCAAAAGGAAAAGTGATCCAACCATGGATAACAAAAGAAATTAAAGCTAGTATTAAGTCAAAGGAGGAAGCTTATAAAGTTGCCAGAAAAAGCGGTCAGCCTGAGGATTGGGATCTTTTTAGAAATCAGCAAAGGGGACCAAGAAATTGATAAAGAAAGGGAAAATGGAATATGAGCACAAACTAGCGAAAAATATAAAAACGGATTGTAAAAGCATCTATAGGTACGTGAAAAGGAAAAGACAGGCAAAGGTAAATGTAGGTCCTTTACAGTCAGAGATGGGAGAATTTATAATGGGGAATGAGGAAATGGCATGGAAATTAAATAAATACTTTGTTTCTGTCTCCACGGAGGAAGACGCAAAATACCTCCCAGAAATATGAGAAAACCAAGGGTGTGGCGAGAATGAGGAACTTAAAGAAATGATTATTAGTAAAAAAAAACAGTACTAGCAAAAATACAGGAAACTTTGTGCTATCCGGCACCCATGGGACCGAGCTACTGCCGTTTTTTTAAAAGCTCCGGATAGACCAGCGTCAATGTTATCAGATAGGAGCTTTTCATCGCAGTATCTGACCACAAACACTGTTGCTCAGCAACAGCTTGTAAACACTTGGCCCGTGGCTTGGAAGCGTCTCTGAAGCTGTTGCTAAGATACAGAGACGCTTTCTGGAGCCTGCCGTATCTGACCACAAACACAGTTGCTCAGCAACAGCTTGTAAACACTCGGCCCAGTAGCTTGGAAGCGTCTCTGAAGCTGTTGCTAAGCGACAAAGACGCTTTCCAGAGCCTGCCTGTGAAAAGCAGAAAAAAAACCTAACCAAAATGGCTGCTGATTTCTGCCGTTAGATCAAAGGTGCCGGACATTCGACTTCCGGATAGCACAAAGATTCCTGTAATGGGATTAAAAATCAATAAAACTCAAGGACCGGATGACCCACATCCTAGGGTTTTCAAAGAGGTGGCCATTGGGATAGTGGACGCATTTGTTGTCATCTTCCAAAATTGTATAGATTCTGGAACGGTTCCTGCAGATTGGAGGATAGCAAATCTAACCCCGCTATTTAAGAAAGGAGGGTGAGAGAAAACGTGTAACTACAGACCTGTTAGCCTCACATCAGTAGTTGGGGAAATGCTGGAATCTATTATAAAGGATGCAATAACTGGGCACTTAGAAACTAATAGTAAGATTGGGCAGAGTCAACATGGATTTATGAAAGGAAAATCCTGTTTGACAAACCTATTGAAGTTCTTTGAGGATGTAACTAATGGAGTAGACAAAGGGGAACTGGTAGATGTGGTGTATCTGGATTTTCAGAAGGCCTTCGATAAGGTCCCACACAAGAGGTGGTGAACAAAATTAGGGCACGTGGAATTGGGGGTAATATACTGGCATGGATTGAGAATTGGTTAACAGACAGAAAACAAAGAGTAGGGATAAACGGGTCTTTTTCAGGATGGCAGGCTGTGACTAGTGGTGTACCGCAAGGATCGGTGCTTGGGCCCCAGCTATTCACAATCTATATCAATGATTTGGGTGAGGGGACTAAATGTAACATTTCCAAATTTGTTGATGACACAAAGCTAGGTGTCAGTGTCAGTTGTGAAGAGGATGTGAAGAGGCTTCAAGGGGATCTCGACAGGCTCAGTGAGTGGGCGAGAACATGGCAGATGGAACATAATGTGGATAAATGTGAAGTTATCCACTTTGGTAGAAAAAAACGAGAAAGGAAGAGTATTTCCTAAATGGTGAAAGACTGGGGAATGCAGATGTTCAAAGGGACCTGGGTGTCCTTGTACATGAATCACTGAAAGTGAATGTGTAGGTGCAGCAAGCCATTAGGAAGGCAAATGGTATACTGGCCTTCATTACAAGAGGATTTGAGTACAGGAGTAAAGAAGTCTTACTCCAATTATATAGGGCCTTGGTGAGACCACACCTGGAGTACTGTGTACAATTTTGGTCTCCTTACCTAAGGAAGGATATACTTGCCATAGAGGGAGTGCAACAAAGGTTCACGAGATTGATTCCTGGGATGGCGGGACTGTCATATGAGAAGAGATTGAGTAAACTAGGCCTGTATTCTCTTGAATTCAGTAGAATGAGAGGGGATCTCATTGAAGCATACAAAATTATTACAGGGCTTGATAGGGTGGATGCTGGGAGAATGTTTCCCTTGGCTGGGGAGTCTAGAACTGGGGCCACAGCCTCAGGATAAAGGGTAGGCCATTCAGGACTGAGATGAGAAGAAATTTCTTCACACAGAAGTTGGTGAATCTTTGGAATTCTCTATCCCAGAAGGCTGTGGAGGCTCAGTCATTGGGTATATTCAAAACAGAAGTCGATAAATTTCTGACTAGTAAGGGCATCAAGGGATATGGCGATAGGGCTGGCTCCAATTTCTTATGCTCTTATGTTCTTATTATTTCTTATCTCCACCCAAACTGAGTAAGGAGTGTGATGGAATACTCTCCACTTGCCTGGGTGAGTGCAGCTCCAACAACTCTCAAGAAGCTCGAAACCATCCAGGACAAAGCAGCCCGCTTGATCGACACCCCATCCACCACCTTAAATATTCACTCCCTCCACCACTGGCGTACCGTGGCTGCAGTGTGTACCATCTACAAGATGCACTGCAGCAACTCGCCAAGGCTTCTTCGGCAGCACCTCCCAAACCCGCGACCTCTTCCACCTAGAAGGACAAGGGCAGCAGGCGCATGGGAACACCACCACCTCCAAGTTCCCTCCAAGTCACACACCATCTTGACTTGGAAATATATCGCTGTTCATTCATCATCACTGGGTCAAAATCTTGGAACTCCCTCCCTAACAGCACTGTGGGAGCACCTTCACCCCACGGACTGCAGCGGTTCAAGGCGGTGGCTCACCACCACCTTCTCAAGGGCAATTAGGGATGGGCAATAAATGCTGGCCTTGCCAGCGACACCCACATCCCATGAATGAATCAAAAAAAAATCTATCAATCTCAGATTTAAAATTAAACAACTGACTTAGCATCAGTTGCTGCTTGCAGAAGAGAGTTCCAAAGTTCTACCACGCTTTGCGTGTAGAAGAGTTTCCTAACCTTCACTCCTGAAAGGTCTGGCTCTAATTTTTAGATGATGCCCCCTAGTCCTAGACTCCCCAACCAGCAGAAATAGTTTCTCTCTACCCTATCTGTTCTCTTTAATACCTTGAAAACTTTGAGGGATGAGGTCCTACAAGCAGATTTTAGGGAACTAGGAAAGAGATTGGCCCAGAAATTCGGGTCAGGGGCTTGCCGCGCGTGCAAGCCCCCGATATGCACTTACCCGACGCGCCGGCTGTTGAGCTTCAGGGACGCCTGGAATTGCTGTTTTAAAATGTTGACTCCCGGGCAGCGTCTGACGTCACGTCGCCCAGGAGTGCAGCCAGCGCGAAGCCTGGAGCGCGCTGTGCAACTGAGACACGCCCCTTGAGGCCTCAGTTTAATAGGACACGCCCCCAATGTTTCTCACAAGCTGCTAAGCATTTTTACATGCAAAGCAGCATTTTAAATAGGTTTTTGGTATTTTTATGAAGTTTTTGGTAACTTTTATAAACTTTTAAAAACGTTTACATTATTTTGAAGAATCTGAAGTAGTTTTAAACAGAATTAAAGCAATTTAAAGACTTTTAAAAGCCCTAAAAGAATTTTTTTTATTCCATTTATTTATTTAGCAATGTCGTCGTCATACGTGTCTTCACACTGTTCCCTTTGGGGAACTGTATGAAGTGGTGGAAGGATTTATGGCCGTGATTAATGCTCATTCCGTGACCGTAACCATCTTTGAACCAACCATTAGGGTGGTTAGTCCTATGGCGGGAGGGTTTTACGGGCTCCCACAAGCTATACAAGGAGGGGGTGCCACCCACACCCACGGACGCAAATATCCCACTGGATGTCAACCCAGAATTTAGAGCCGGAGCTCCGACTCCACTTGCCGGGACTGTCTGGAGTGGGGTTCGAAACCCTACCCCTCTGGCCCAGCGGCGGGGATCCTACCGCTACGCCAAAGGCCCAATCCGATTAGCAACGTGAAATGGCTGGAATGAGCACAATTCACGGCATTAAAAGAACTCACAATTGAACCGATGATGACCTCAGCAATCTCCTCAACGAGGTGGAGGCGCAGCGCCTGCTCATCATTGGTAATGAGAAGTCAAAGGCGCCGCAAAAAGGACAGATGATAGCTTGGCCTTTCAAGTGGCAGCATAGGGCTCCAGTCACGGGGAGGGAAAAGGCGCAGGAAACGTATGGGTGTCACCTTTTGCGCGGAGTGGGCCTTTTGCGTAGCGGTAGGCATCCCCGCCGCTGGGCCAGAAGGAGTAGGGTTTCGAACCCCGCTCCAGACAGTCCCGGCAAGTGGAGTCGGAGCTCCAACTATAAATTCTGGGTGGACATCCAGCGGGATACTTGCGGGTGTGGGTGGCCCCCCCCTCAGATGGGTTGTGGGAGCCCGTAAAACCCTCACGCCATAGGACTAACCACCCTAATGGCTGGTATGAAGATGGTTATGGTCACGGAAGGAGTGTTAACGTGGCCAGAAATCCTTCCACCACTTCATACAGTTCCCGAAAGGGAACAGTGTGAGGATACGTACGACGATGACCTCTTGCACAATGCACCTCCTTGGACCCTCAGTTGCAGATGCGAGGGGGCAAATCATGCAATTGTTAAATTTTTCATTTTATTGACAAATGTTGGCCCAGTAATTCCCTTCCAAACACGCGAGTACGGTCGGGGTACTTACGCGTCTGGCCGGAGGAAATGCCAGTTTTCAGCATGCACAGCGCATGCGGGGAAAACCGGCATTTCCTGTCCTCTGAACGAAGGGGTTCAGAGGCAGAACGCGTGCGACTGTACAGGCAGCGCGTGCGCAGTAAAATTCACCGCTTTCATTCATGCTTTCAGTGAGGTCAAGTCCTTACAACTTACACATGAAAAAAGCATGAGTACAGTTGCTCCAGAGGCTGCGGAGGAAGATATTTCTTATCGTGGAGCTTCTGAAAGGCAATATTTTTGTTTGGGAAAGGGAGGAAAGTTATTTTAAGAAATGCTGAGGTAAGTTTTAAAGTTTATTTTTGTTTTTTAAAACGGGTTTTCAGTACTGTAGGTAGAAGGATCAATTGTGGCTATGTGAATTGAATTTGCTGTGTTTATTAAATGTGAAAATGACTCCAACATTTTTAAGAAAGAAACTTATCATCAGTAATATATTCTTTTAAGTAATTATGTATGTATGTCTGTATATATTCCTTTGCGTGTATGTATATATTCCTTTACTTATGTGTATGAATGTATGTATTTAATTATGACTTTCAGAGAAAGTAACTTATTGGAAAATCATAATTAAAAACATACATTCATACACATAAGTAAAGGAATATAAAACATACATACATATACGTAAAGGAATATATGCGGACATACATACATAATTACTTATTACTGATGAAAAGTTTCTTTCTTAAAAGTGTTGGAAATGTTACATTACTCATTTTAGAACACTCATTCTCACATTCAATTCACACAGCCACAATTGCTCCTTCTACCTACCGTACTGAAAACCCGTTTAAAAAAAAATTTAAACTTTAAAACTTACCTCAGCATTTCTTAAAATAACTTTCCACCCTTTCCCAAACAAAAATATTGCCTTTCAGAAGCTCCACGATAAAATATATCTTCCTCCGCAGCCTTGGAGCAACTTTACACATGCTTTTTTCAAGTGTAACTTGTAAGGACTTACCCTCACTGAATCCATGAATGAAATCGATGAAGTTCACTGCGCAAGCGCTGCCTGTGCAGTCGCACGCGCTGTGCCTCTGAACCCCTTCGTTCAGAGGACTGGAAATGCCGGTTTTCCCCGCATGCGCTGTGCATGCTAAACACGGGCATTTCCTCCGGCCAGACGCATGAGTACCCCGACCGTACTCACGCGTTCAGAGAGGAATTACTGGGCCATTAAAAAGTAGGACCTCAAAAGGTAGTAATCTCTGGATTATTCCTGGTGCCACGAGTTAGTGAGTGTAGGACTAGGGGGATGGAGTAGATGAGTGAGTGGTTGGATAGATGGTGCAGGAGGGAGGGTTTTAGATTCCTGGGACATTGGGACCGGTTCTGGGGAAGGTGGGACTTGTACGGGCCAGACAGGTTGCACCTCAACAGAGCCAGAACCAATATCCCTGCAGGGTGGCGGGGGGGGGGGCGGTTGCTAGTGCTGTTGGGGAGGGTTTAAACTAATTTGGCAGGGGGCTGGGCACCAGGATCTAGCATTAGAAAGGAGGAACAAGGTGCACAAAGGATTGGGAGACAGCTAGCACTAGAGTAAGAAACAGTGTGGTATTAGGTGGGGTCAGATTAAGAGAGAATGCAAGAAGGTCCAAGACAGGTTTACAGTGCATGTGTGTAAGTGCATGAAGCGTGGTAAGTAAGGTTGGTGAACTGCAGGCGCAAATAGCCACATGGGAATATGATATTGTGGTGATAACGGAGACCTGGCTCAAAAAAGGGCAGGATTGGGTGACGTAAGAAAACTACGAGGCACTTAGTCCAAGCGTTAAACAAAGCTTTAATCAACTGTTTTACAACAGTCTAGTTGTGTCCTTCACTAGTTCCTGTTAAGAATGTCCTGCACAAGCTGGGCCCATACCCGAGTATTTATACGCTCCCTGGACAGCGCCACCCGCAGGCCGCTCAGTATTATTTCATAAGTCTTTCTTTCATGAATGACTGATTCATGTCATTCTTCCCGCCTGAAGGATTGGTAGTCCGGCGACTTCCTTCTATCGGATTAATCGGACTACGAATAGCCACAGTCGTTTGGATCTCCATTTGTGGCTGGAAGGTACGTCTCCTCGGACCATGTCTGGGTCCCTGGGTCGCTTGGTTCGTACCGGCGGGCTGGCAGAGCCCGTGTCACTTTGATCGACCTGAGGGGGACTGGGGAGATCGTGACTCCGGGTGTGGGCCCACACAGGCGCAGAGCTGGCTTCATCTTGCTCAGTAATCGGTGATTGACCGGTGTTCTGGCTTCGGGTGGTCATCCCGCGGGGAGTGCTCTGTTCCCCGGGTTGATCCGGCAGAATAGCTGGCAGATCCCTTGACGTCCCGGGTAGGGTGTCATCCTCAGAGGAGCGCAGAGTATCAGCGTCGTTAATACGGATCTCTCTATCGATTGGGTCCATGGGCAGGGAGCCAGATCCCGAAGTGAAACTGGACTCCCGGCCATCAGGGTACCGCACGTATGCGTATGTAGGATTGACATCTGTTAGTTCCACTTCGTCGACAAGGGGATCACTCTTGGAGGATCGGACGAATCTTCGGAGCAGCACGGGGCCAGGAGCTGCCAACCATGATGGTAGGGACGTCCCATGAGTGGAGCGACGCTGGACCGGTTAGCCTAACATCTGTGGTAGGTAAAAGTTTGGAGTCCATCATTAAGGAGACAGTAACAGGACATTTGGATAATCATAATTTAATAGGACAAAGTCAGCATGGTTTTATGAAGGGGAAGTCATGTTTGACCAATTTGCTGGAGTTCTTTGAGGAAGTAACATATAGGGTGGATAAAGGGGAACCAGTGGACGTAGTGTATTTAGACTTCCAAAAGGCATTTGACAAGGTGCCACACAAAAGATTATTGCTTAAGATAAAAAATCACGGGATTGGGGGTAATATTCTGGCATGGATAGAGGATTGGCTATCTAACAGAAGGCAGAGAGTTGGGATAAATGGTTCATTCTCAGACTGGCAATCAGTAACGAGTGGTGTTCCGCAGGGGTCAGTGCTGGGTCCCCAACTCTTTACAATCTATATTAACGATTTGGAGGAGGGGACCGAGTGTAACATATCAAAGTTTGCAGATGATACTAAGATGGGGGGGAAAGTAGTGAGTGAGGAGGACATCAAAAACCTGCAAGGGGACATAGACAGGCTAAGTAAGTGGGCAGAGATTTGGCAGATGGAATACAATACTGGAAAGTGTGAGGTTATGCACTTTGGCAGGAAAAATCGTAGAGCAAGTTATTATCTTAATGGCAAGAAACTGGAAAGTACTGAAGTACAAAGGGATCTGGGGGTCCTGGTGCACGAAACTCAAAAGGTTAGTATGCAGGTGCAGCAAGTGATTAAGAAGGCCAATGGAATGTTGGCTTTCATTGCTAGGGGGATAGAATATAAAAATAGGGAGGTATTGCTACAGTTGTACAAGGTATTGGTGAGACCGCACCTGGAATACTGCGTACAGTTTTGGTGTCCATACTTAAGAAAGGACATACTTGCTCTCGAGTCAGTACAAAGAAGGTTCACTCGGTTAATCCCGGGGATGAGGGGATGGACATATGAGGAGAGGTTGAGTAGATTGGGACTCTACTCATTGGAGTTCAGAAGAATGAGAGGCGATCTTATTGAAACATATAAGATTGTGAAGGGGTTGGATCGGGTGGATGCGGGGAAGATGTTCCCGATGATGGGTGAAACTAGAACTAGGGGGCATAGTCTTAGAATAAGGGGCTGCTCTTTCAAAACTGGGATGAGGAGGAACTATTTCACTCAGAGGGTGGTAGGTCCATGGAATATGCTGCCCCAAAAAGCTGTAGAAGCTACATCATTACATAAATTTAAAACAGAAATAGACAGTTTCCTAGAAGTAAAGGGAATTAAGGGTTACGGGGAGCGGGCAGGAATTTGGACATGAGTCTAGGTTCAGATCGGTCATGGCCCTGTGGGTAGCGGAGCCGTCCCAGCGGCCGTGTAGCCTGATCCTGCTCCTATTTCGTGTGTCTAATTCTGTTAGATTCAGGAGATGGTTCTGTGATAGTGGATTGGCGGTTAGGATCAGATCAGCCATGATCTTATTGAATGGCGGAGCAGGCTCGAGGGGCCGATTGGCCTACTCCTGCTCCTATTTCTTATGTTCTTATGTTCTTATGAATCATTCGTGAGGAGTAACATTGGTGGATGTAGAAAGGAGAGAACTGATAGAATGCAACGCGTCAGGGAGCATAGTTTCCCACTGCTAGTCTGGTAGGTTGTGTGACCTTAGTGCAAGACGAACAGCGTTCCAAATGATAGCATTGTATCTCTCAACCTGTCCGTTTCCAATAGGATGATACGGTGTCGTTTTACTTGTGGCGATTCCCCGTTGGGAGAGAGAACTTTTGAGTTTGCTTGACATGAAGGAGGGACCCCGATCAGCGTGGATGAAATTGGCCGTACCGCAGAGGGAAACGACCTGATCGAGGCATTTGATCACTGTGGAAGTAAGCATATTGGGACTGGGGAAAGCAAAGGAAAGCATGAATATTCATCCACCATAGTAAGCAAGTAGGTGTTTCGCGTTGAAGAAGGCAGTGGCCCCTTAAAGTCAATGCTGAGTCGCTGCATAGGCTGTGTAGCGTGTATGAGCGAGCCATCCGACGGATGGAAGAATTTCGGTTTTAATTCCGTGCAAATTCTAGAGGAGGAGCATGTTCTTTTCACGTCTTCTGTAGAAAATGGGAGATTTTTTAGATCGCACAAAGTGTAACATATGGGTAACATCAGGATGGCATAAATCAGTATGAAGATCCGCAAGAATCGAAGTTGACATGGAAGAGCAGAATGCACGTGTGAGGGTATCCGGGGCCACATTCTCTTTGCCGGGTCGATAATGTATGGTGTAGCCAAAGGCGGCTAATTCCATTCTCCAGAGCTGTATTTTGTTATTCTTAACCTTAGTGCGTTTCCGGTTATCCAGCATAAAGGCCACGGAGCGCTGATCGGTTATAAGCGTGAAATGGCGATGAGCGAGAAAATGACTCCATTTACGTACTGCTTCAAATATAGCCGTAGCCTCCTTCTCGACAGGAGGATAATGGAGCTCGCTACCCTGCAAAGTTCTGGACAGAAATGCAACGGGTCGACCACCTTGATTCAAGGTAGCCGAGATCGCCACATCTGATGCATCGCACTCGACCACGAAAGGGAGATTTTCATCGATGGAACGAAGCGTGGCTTTTTCCAGTTGTTGCTTGAGGAGGTCGAAAGCTGAAATAGCTATTGCGTCCAACGGAAATGACTTCATGTGAAGCAGGGGCTGGATCTTGTCGGAGAAGTGGGGTATCCATTTCACATAATAGGCGAACATGCCGAGGACCCGACGAAGAGAGCCGAGATTCGTAGGGGGAGGGAGCTCCTGAAGCGGATGAAATCACTCCGGATCCGGTTTGATGACACCATTGCCCACCCAGTAGCCAAGGATGTTGACTGATGGTACTGATTTCACGGATTTGGACTCATTTAAGGTTAAGTTGCGACGACGGAGAACGTCAAGAAATTTCTGGAGGTTGGCATCATGCTCCTTCTGATCATGACCAGCAATGGTGATATTATCCAGATATGGAAAAGTGTCCGTTAAGTTCTCCTGTTTGACTAGACTGTCCATTGCCCGTTGAAAGACGGCCACCCCATTGGTGACCTGAAATGGAAGGCGACAAAACTGGTAAAGCCGACCGTTGGCCTCAAAGGCCGTATACTTCTTGTCAGAGTTCTTTAACGGTACTTGATGATATGCGCTAAGTCAAAAGTTGAAAATACCTTGTAGTTGGCAAGGTTATTGACCATGTCATCGATGCGTGGTAGTGGGTAGGCATCCAGGTCGGTATACTGGTTAATAGTTTGCGAGTAATCGATGCAAAGACATTTCTTGTGTTGCTTCAGAGGATTTTTAACAATGACGACTTGAGCCCGCCAGGAAAACGAACATGGCGCAATGATACCGTCCACTAGAAGGTGAGAGATTTCTGCCTCAATAAAGGATAGATCATCTTGACTGAAACGTCGTGATTTAGTGACTATGGGCTTACATCAGGGGTAAAGATTGGCGAACAAGGAGGGCTTGTCGAGCGAAGCTGCCGAAAGCACACAAAACGGTACTTTGGAAATAGTAAGCTCTGGCTTTGACCTTCCAAACTCGAAAGTGAGTCTTTTGTGTTGTTTCTGGAAATCCTGTTCCAGGAGCACATCACTGCATAGGTTTTTGAGCACCCCAAGCTGGGTGGAAAAATAAGTGTGGCCATTGAGAATAAGGTCGACAAGACAAAAGCCGGAAGAGTTGGTGGTCAGTGTCGTCAGAGCCATTGCAATTTCCCTGTCCGAGGGGTAAATATGCAGTTTTAACTTACTGACAGCCTGCTCACTGATGAAGCTGTCAGAGCTACATGAGTCGATTAGTCCATTTACCAAAACCTTCGTGGCTGCATGGGACAGGCTTTGGGGAAAAACAGCTGTGATGTGAGATGGGGCAGTTTTATACTTGACAGCTGTAACATTAGTAGTAGCTCTTGGGGGAGGAGCAGTTTTATAGATGACAGCTGTAACATTTGTAGTGGCTCTTGGGGAAGGAACAGTTTTATAGATAGCAGCTGTAACCCTAGGAGAGGCTCTTGACTGACATACTTTAGAAAAGTGACCTTTTTTACTGCAATGATTGCAGGTTGCATTACGAGCAGGACAAAATTTCCTATATTGAAATGCACCTCCACAGAAGAAACACTTCTTTTTAGATTGCCAAGATGCCGCTAGGGTAGGGTCGTTATCAGCTAGGATAGATTCGTCATCAGTGAGGGCTTCCGCCTGAGGCTTATCGGAGGAGTCACTAAAAGTAATAGCAGCAGTCCATGCACTTGGTAAAAGATAGGCATCTGCATTTTTTTTGCTAAGTCCAGAGAATATGCCTGGTCATAGGCAGCTTGTAACTCGAGGGTTTTATTCTCCAACAGACGCTGGTGTATGAAGGGAGACACAATTCCATTAATAAAAGAATCATGAATTAATTCCTCCTGGTGCTGCTCAGCTGAGACAGCTTTGAGATTATTGTCTTTTCTGAGCTTGCGAAGCTTTTGAAGGAATTCATCAAGTGATACCCCGGGTTGTTGTCGAGTTGTGGCCAGTAAGTGCCGAGCAAAAATTTAGTTTGGGGCCTTAACATATAGTTGCTGCAGTATTTGGATAGCGGAGTCATAGTCTACACAGTCTTCGATATAGTCGAACACATGAGGAGATACATAATTGGCAAGCATTTGTAACTTATCAGGAATATTCTCACCACAAGCCCCGAGGAAGTTGCTGAAGGTATGATACCAGTGTTTCCATACCTTAGCAGTTATAGGTGAATTTGGGTCCAGGTCAAGACGGGCGGGTCTAAGGAGTTTCTCCATGATGGATTGATTACTACGTCTGGTTCCCTTCTACCGTTTGAGTCATAGCCGTCTGTTCCCAAAATCACTCAGAGCGTGGAGCAAGTTCCAGTTGATTAAATTGATGTAAGAAAACTACTAGGCACTTGGTCTAAGCGTTAAACAAAGCTTTAATCAACTGTTTTACAACAGAGGTCTAGTTGTGTCCTTCACTAGTTCCCATTAAGAATGTCCTGCGCAAGCTGGGCCCGTGCCCAAGTATTTATACTCTCCCTGGACAGCACCACCTGCAGGCTGCTCAGTATTATTTCATAAGTCTTTCTTTCATGAATGACTGATTCATGTCATTGGGTTCTAAATATTCCTGGATATAAGGTGTTCAGGAAAGATAGGGAAGGAAAGAAAGGAAGTGGGGTGGCACTATTGATTAAGGAGAATATTACAATGCTGGAGAGAGAGGATGTCCTGGAGGGATCAAGGACAGAATCTATTTGGTTAGAGTTAAGAAACAATAGAGGTGCCATTACACTACTAGGTGTATTCTATAGGCCACCAACTAGTGGGAAGGATACAGAGGAGCAAACTTGCAGGGAAATTACAGAGAGTAGTGATAATAGGGGACTTCAACTATCCTAATGTAGGCTGGGATAGTAATAGTGTAAAGGGCAGAGAGAATTTCTGAAGTGTGTTCAGGAAAACTTTCTTGATGAGTACGTTTCCAGCCCAACGAGGAAGGAGGCATTGCTGGATCTGATGCTGGGGAATGAGGTGGGTCAAGTGGAGCAAGTGTCAGTAGGGGAACATTTAGGGAACAGTGATCATAGTATCATAAGGTTTAGATTAGCTATGGAAAAGGACAAGGAGCAATCTAGAGTAAAAATACTTAATTGGAGGAAGGCCAATTTCAGTGGGTTGAGAATGGATCTGGCCCAGGTAAATTGGAATCAAAGATTGGCAGGCAAAACAGTAATCGAGCAATGGGCTACTTTTAAAGAGATGGTTCGAGTACAGTCGAGGTACATTCCCACGAGGGGGAAAGGCTGGCTGTACTTAAAGTAGATAAGTCACCAGGATTGGATGGGATGAATCCTCGGATGCCGAGGGAAGTAAAGGTGGAAATTGCGGAGGTACTGGCCATAATCTTCCAATCCTCCTTAGATACAGGGGTAGTGCCAGAGGACTGGAGAATTGCAAATGTTACACCTTTGTTCAAGAAGGGGTGCAAGGATAAACCCAGCAACTACAGGCCAGTCAGTTTAACCTTGGTAGTGGGGAGGCTTCTAGAAACGATAATCCGGGACAAAATTAACAGTCACTTGGACAAGTGTGGATTAATTAAGGAAAGCCAGCATGGATTTGTTAAAGGCAAATCATGTTTAACTAATTTGAATGAGTTTTTTTGATGAGGTAACAGAGAGGGTTGATGAGGGCAATGCGGTTGATGTGGTATACATGGACTTCCAAAAGGTGTTTGCTAAAGTGCCACATAATAGGTTTGCCAGCAAAGTTGAAGCCCATGGAATAAAAGGGACAGTGACAGCATGGATATGAAATTGGCTAAGTGAGAGGAAACAGAGTAGTGGTGAATGGTTGTTTTTCGGACTGGAGGAAGGTAGTAGTGTTCCCCAGGGGTCGGTACTAGGACCACTGCTTTTCTTGATATATTAATGACTTGGACTGGGGTGTACAGGGCACAATTTCAAAATTTGCAGATGACACAAGACTTGGAAGTATAGTGAACAGTGAGGAGGATAGTGATTGACTTCAAGAGGACATAGACAGGCTGGTGGAATGGGCGGACACGTGGCAGATGAAATTTAACGCAGAAAAGTGCAAAGCGATTCATTTTAGTAGGAAGAACGAGGCAAGGTAATATAAACTAAAGGGTACAATTCTAAAGGGGGTGCATGAACAGAGAGACCTGGGGGTAGGTGAGCACAAATCATTGAAGGTGGCAGGGCAGGTTCAAAAAGTGGTTAAAAATGCATACTGGGCTTCATAAATAGAGGTATAGAGTACAAAAGCAAAGAAATTATGATGAACTTTTATAAAACACTGGTTCAGCCTCAACTGGAGTATTGTGTCCAATTCTGGGCACCGCACTTTAGGAAGGATGTGAAGGCCTTAGAGGGGGTGCAGAAAAGACTTACAAGAATGGTTCCAGGGATGAGGGATATCAGTTACATGGATAGATTGGAGAAGCTGGGGTTGTTCTCCTTAGAGCAGAGAAGGTTGAGAGGAGATTTGATAGAGGTGTTCAAAATCATGAGGGGGTCTAGACAGAGAGAAACTGTTCCCATTGGTGGAAGGGTCAAGAACCAGAGGACACAGATTAAAGGTGATTGACAGAAGAATCAAAGATGACATAAGAAAAAAACTTTTTTTTTAAGCAGCGAGTGGTTAGGATCTAGAATGCACTGCCTGAAAGGGTGGTGGAGGCAGATTCAATCGTGGCTTTCAAAAGGGAGTTGGATAAGTACCTGAAGGAAAAAAAATTGAAGGGCTATGGGGAAGGGGCAGGGGAGTGGGACTAGCTGAAGTGCTCGACGGGCCGAATGGCCTCCTTCTGCACTGTAACCATTCTATGAAATCACACCTTATCCTTCTAAATTCCAGGGAATGCAACCCTAATTTGTGTAATCTCTCCTCATGATTTAACCCTTGAAGTCGAGGTTTCATTCTGGTATATCTACGGTGCACTCCCTTTTAATGATCTATGTACCTGGACCCCCAAGTTTCTCTGGACCTCCACTGTTTCTAGCTTTTTACCATTTAGAAAGTACAGTAATCTGTTCTATCCATTTTAGGTCCAACGTGGATGACCTCACATTGAAATCCATTTCCAGAGTTTTGCCCATTTAATCTATTACTAACCCTTTGTAATTTTAAGCTTCCATCGACACTGCTTACAATGCCGCCTATCTTTGTCTCATCAGCAAACTTGGATATGTGGCTTTCTATCCCATCATCTAAGTCATTAATAAATACTGTGAATAGTTGAGGCCCCAACACAGATCCTTGCGGGACACCACTAGGCACATCCTGCTAATTAGAGTACTTGCCCATTATCCATACTCTCCGTCTCCTGCCGCTCAGCCAATTCCCTAACCAGGTCAATAATTTGCCTTCAATTCCATGAGCTTCACTTTAGCTAACAGTCGCTTATGAGGGACTTTATCAAATGCCTTCTGGAAGTCCTCAATTGGGGAAATGCCAATTTTACTAAGCTGAGATGTAATTTAGCAATAGTGGACTGAAAACAGCTACTTAAAAGGTGTCAGAGCAGTGGGACGCTTTCAAGGGGGAGATAGTGAGGATCTAAAGCAAATATGTTCCCACAAAGAAAAAGGGTGGGACTCCCAAATCTATAGCCCCCTGGATGTCATGGGGCATACAGGGTAGGATAAGGCAAAAAAGAGCTTATGTCAGATACCGAGAGCTAAATACTACAGAAAGCCTAGAGGAGTATAGAAAGTGCGGGGTGAAATTAAAAAGGAAATTAAGAAAGCAAAGAGAGGGCTTGAAAAAATATTGGCAAGGAAAGCCCAAAGATGTTTTATAAGTGTAATGATCAGTAACATGTCATTCTAGAATGGTACACGAGGTGGAGCTGTATGTTTAGTAGTGGGCTACCCACAAGGCAGTAGTCAAGATGGATGCCTGTACACTAGTCCACATGGCTGAATAAATGACTAGCTCAAGCTAGCTGTTCATAATGAAAACGTCTATTTATTTATGAACATAATAACATGGTACTAGGATTGGTAATATCTGCTGAATATTGTGAAATGCGACATGGAGAATTTGAAGCCACCGGAGGGTTTGAAACTCACGGGGACTGTCGACTGCAATTGGCGGACTTTCAAACAACAATTCGAACTCTACATTGCTGCCATCGGGTTCGGTACGATGCCAGACACAAGGAAAATAGCGTTACTGCTCATGGTTGCAGGCCCGCAGGCAATAGAGGTATTTAATACGTTTGTATTTGATCAAGAGGAGGACAGAGAAAAAATGGACAATGTGCTAAAGAAGTTTGATACACATTGTTCTCCCAAAAAGAACGAGACCCATGAGAGGTATGTGTTCCGTTCACGGACACAGCAGCAAAACGAGACTTTTGATAGCTTTGTGACCGATCTGAAACCGAAAGCACAGACATGTAATTTCTCTGAGCTGAAATCATCCATGATTCGTGGCCAGATTGTGTTTGGTATTCATGATAAGAAAGTCAGGGAACGTTTGTTGAGAGAAACTGAACTAACATTGGAGGATGCTGTGAAAATATGCCATGCCAGTGAGCTAGCTCAACAGCACGCAAAGACTTTCAGTGAAATTAATAATGATGCGACTGTAATGAGTGACTGTGCTGCTGTCGATGCTGTGTCCTACAAGGGGAAGAAATGTGGGCAGAACAGAAATGCAAAGCAATCGGAGGATGGAATTTTTAATTGTAAACGCTGTGGTTACCAACACCAGTCAAGACAATGCCCAGCGTTTGGGAAAATGTGCACAAAATGTAATGGAAAGAATCATTTTGCCAAACAATGATTTTCAAAAGTAAAAACAAAGAAAGGGCAACAAGTCAATGTGATTGAGGACACTGATTTAAGTGAGGCATTTTTTGTAGGAATGGTGTCATGTGACAATATAGAAAAGGATACAGAAAATGTGCAGCCCTCAGGAATGGACAATGCTGAACATAAAGTTAATGCAGTAAAAGAGGACAAATGGATGATGCCACTGCAGGTAAATGGAGCATTAGTTACATTGAAACTAGACACTGGGGCAAAAGCAAACTTAATCAGTATGAGTGACATTAAAAATATGAAAGAAAAGCCCAAAATACAGAAAAAAAGTCAGAGTTGGGGTGAAAATAAATTCACATCTAAACCATGTAAAAGTAAAAAGATGCAGTTTATTATCAGAGCTCTGGGAGAAGCGCCTTAGACCCCGCGGTCTGTATGAGCACCTTCTCAACTTTACATAGCTGTTAGGCTCCTTTTATACACCTCAAGGAGCTGAAAAAAAAATACAGAAGATACATAAATTCACGTGGTTATTACATCACTGCTTAAGCAACAATTGTTCTCCAGTTAAAATCTTTAAGAAAAAGTTGATTGATTACAAAATCTAGTCTTTCAATTGATTTGACATTGTATATTAGTTAATTAACCATATCTTATAATGATTCTGGCATTGATGCGCTATCAATCACTCAAAAGACTGAGGTTAAGCGAGTAACTAACAGGCTTTTATTAACAAGAGAATGAAGGTGTGCCTCGAGTGGTCGACCAGTCCAGAATACAGAGGGACTGTGGAGCAGTCACCTTTATACCTGGACTCGTGGGAGGAGTCAGCCGAGGCATGTACAGACATGTACACAGTGGAATACAAACAGTGGTTTACCACATTCACCCCTTGTTTAAAAATGAGTCCGGCGGGGTGAAGTGTATTAAAAGTTTGTGTATTGGAGTCTCTCCAGAGGTCTTGTCTGCCGCTGTGATCAACGTGGCGACGGCAGGGGTAGTGAAGCTTCCGGCGTCGAGTCCCGCGTAGGCTGGGGCACTGGTGTGTAGCCCTCGTGGGTGTCGAGCGGGTCGCGGGGCCCAGGCGTGCCGTCTGCTGGGGTTGGATATTGGATCATGGGGGGGGGGGGTGGTAGTGGGAAGTGGGTTACTGGGGCCCCCGAGGGTGCGAGGTCTCGTATGGAGACTGTGTCCTCCCGCCCGTCCGGGTACGCAATGTAAGCATACTGGGGGTTGGCGTGGAGGAGGTCGACCCTCTCGACCAGGGGGTCCATTTTATGGGTCCTCACGTGTCTTCTCAGTAGGACCGGCCCTGGGGACGTCAGCCATGGTGGTAGCGATGTCCCCGATGTGGACTTCCTTGGGAAGACAAACTTTTTCTCATGAGGGGTGGCATTAGTGGCCGTGCAGAGCAGTGACCGAATAGAGTGGAGCGCATCGGGGAGCACATCCTGCCAGCGGGAGGTCAGAAGGCCCCTAGACTTTAAGGCTAGCAGGGCGGCCTTCCAAACTGTCGCATTCACTCTTTCCACCTGTCCGTTCCCCCGGGGGTTGTAACTGGTGGTCCTGCTTGTGGCAATACCCCTAGCGAGCAGGTACTGGCGGGGTTCGTCGCTCATAAACGATGAGCCCCGGTCGCTATGGATATAGCTGGGGAAACCGAACAGGGTGAAGAGGTCGTTCAGACATTTAATGACCGTGGCACTGGTCATGTCCGGGCAGGGGATGGCGAACGGGAAACGGGAGTACTCATCAATAATGTTGAGGAAGTACACATTGCGGTCGGAGGAGGGGAGAGGCCCTTTAAAATCAACGCTCAGGCGCTCGAAGGGGCGAGTGGCTTTTATCAGGTGAGCCCTGTCTGGTCTATAAAAGTGCGGTTTGCACTCAGCGCAGACTTGGCAGTTCCTGGTCATGGTCCTGACCTCCTCAATGGAGTAAGGCAGGTTGCGGGCCTTGATGAAGTGGAAGAACCTGGTGACCCCCGGGTGGCAGAGGTCATTGTGGAGGGCCCGCAGTCGATCGATCTGCGCGCTGGCGCAGGTGCCATGCGATAGAGCATCCGGGGGTTCATTGAGCTTCCCGGGCCGGTACAAGATCTCGTAATTGTTGGTGGAAAGTTCGATTCTCCACCTCAAGATCTTGTCGTTTTTGATTTTGCCCCTCTGCTTGTTGTTAAACATAAAAGCAACTGAATGCTGGTCAGTGAGCAGGGTAAATCATTTTCCGGCCAGGTAGTGCCTCCAATGATGCACAGCCTCCACAATAGCCTGGGCCTCCTTCTCAACAGCGGAGTGTCTGGTCTCCGGGCCCCGGAGGGTTCGTGAAAAGGCCACGGGTCTCCCTGCCTGATTAAGGGTAGCGGCCAGGGCAAAGTCGGACGCGTCGCTTTCCACCTGGAAGGGGATGGATTCGTCCACTGCGTGCATGGTGGCTTTGGCAATGTCTTCCTTGATACGGTGGAAGGCTAAGCGGGCCTCTGCCATCAAGGGAAAAGAGGTGGACTTGATCAGCGGACGGGCCTTGTCCGCATAGTAGGGGACCCACTGGGCATAATAGGAGAAAAACCCTAGGCACCTCTTCAGGGCCTTGAGGCAGTGGGGCAGTGGGAGTTCCATAAGGGGACGCATCCGGTCGGGGTCGGGACCGATGACTCCGTGTTCCACAACACAGCCAAGGATGGCGAGGCGGGTTGTGCGGAATATGCACTTCTCCTTGTTATACGTCAGGTTCAGGAGTTGGGCGGTGCAGAGGAATTTTTCGAGGTTTGCGTCATGGTCCTGCAAGTCATGGCCGCAGATGGTCACATTGTCCAGATATGGGAAAGTGGCCTGCAACGCATTTTGATCGACCATCCGGTCCATCTCCCTTTGGAAGACGGAGACCCCGTTGGTGACGCCAAAGGGAACCCTAAGGAAGTGATAGAGGCGGCCGTTTGCCTCAAAGGCAGTATACTGGCGGTCCTCAGGGCGGATAGGGAGCTGGTGGTATGCTGATTTCAGGTCAATGGTCGAGAAGACGCGGTACTGCGCGATCTGGTTGACCATATCAGCTATGCGGGGCAGTGGGTAAGCATCCAGCAGGGTGTAGCGATTTATTGTCTGGCTGTAGTCGATGACCAGGCGCTGCTTCTCGCTGGTCTTAACGACCACAACCTGGGCTCGCCAGGGGCTGGTGCTGCCCTCAATAATCCCCTCCTTCAGGAGCCGCTCCACTTCGGTTTTAATGAAAACCCTGTCCCCGGCACTGTATCGCCTGCTCTTTGTGGCGATGGGCTTACAGTCGGGGGTGAGGTTAGCAAACAGTGGGGGGGGGTGACTCTGAGTGTGGAGAGGTTGCACCTGGTGCGCGGCGGGCAATTTGGAAGCTGCTGGCTGCGGCCTGTGAGTGGGGGGGGGGGGGGGTGTCCACCGTACGCCATCGTAACACTTTTAAGGTGGCACTGAAAATCTAACCCTAGTAGAATGGCAGCGCAGAGGTGGGGCAGGACCAGAAGTTTAAAATTATCATACACAGTCCCGTCTACTAAAAGTGTCACCACGCAGTAGCCACCAATGTCCGCCGACTGGGACTCGGAGGCCATAGAAATCCGCTGGTGCGCAGGCAGGACTGGGAGAGAGCAACGCCGCACTGTGTCGGGGTGGATGAAGCTCTCCGTGCTCCCAGAGTCAAAAAGGCAGATTGTTTCGTGACCATTTACCTTAATGTCCATTGTGGACCGGGCCAGTTGGTGCGGTCTCGCTTGGTCCAGCGTAACGGAGGCCAGCATAGGGGTCGGTGTGTCGTTGCGGGTATCAGATGAGGCGGTGTTGGGGGCCTGCTGCGTCCCGGCTGGCGTCCAAGATGGCGGCGTCCATGATCCCCATGTGGCTGGAGGCGTCCAAAATGGCTGCTGTTCCGGTGGTTCGCACATGGCTGGGGAGGCCCAAGATGGCGGCCCGCACGGCCCACACGCGGCGCTGCTGGGGTTCGGGGTGGCTTTGGCCCTGCAGACGCTGGCGTAGTGTCCCTTCTTCCCACAGCCCGAGCAGATCGCATTTTTTGCCGGGCAGCGCGCTCTGGGGTGTTTGGCCTGGCCACAGAAGTAGCATTTCTGGCCTTGGGACACTGCTGCGGTAGTTGGGCCGTTACTGGGATGTGGCTGGGGTGGCACGGCGCTATGAGACGGTCCTACCGTGTCCCAGGCTGTCGTTCCCCGCGGCGTCCATGGTGCAGAGGAGTAGGCATCCATGCCCCGGTAGGCTGCGTCCAATGATAGTGCGAGTTCAGAGGCCTTGTTGAGGTCGAGGTCACTCTGCTCCAACAGTCGCTGTCGGGTGTAATTGGACCTGTGGCCCGCTACAAAAGCGTCCCGGATAAGTTCCTCTGTGTACACGGCGGCCTTTACATCCTTACAACCATAGGCCCGGCCAAGCACAGACAGTGCCTGAAGGTATTCCTCGGTCGATTCCCCAGGTTGTTGTTTACGACTCCCCAGGAGGTGCCTGGCGTACACCTCGTTCACTGGGCGCGTGTACTGGTCCTTGAGGAGCTTGATAGCAGCCGTGTACGAGGTCGCATCCTGGATGACCGAGTACGCTCAGTGGTTCACTTTGGAGGTCAGGACATCCAGTTTGTCCTCATCCGATTTGACCATTGCAGCGGAGGCGATCAGGAATTTTTCAAAGCACCTAAGCCAGTGAGCAAACTTGGTGGATGCGTCCGTCTCCCGATGGTCTAAGTCTAGGCATGCTGGTGTGAGGATCTTCTCCATTATAAAAAAATCTTGTTAATAAAATTGATGCGCTATCAATCACTCAAAAGACTGAGGTTAAGCGAGTAACTAACAGGCTTTTATTAACAAGAGAATGAAGGTGTGCCTCGAGTGGTCGACCAGTCCAGAATACAGAGGGACTGTGGAGCAGTCACCTTTATACCTGGACTCGTGGGAGGAGTCAGCCGAGGCATGTACAGACATGTACACAGTGGAATACAAACAGTGGTTTACCACAGGCATCTAAGCCCTCGTGACCCTTATTCGGTCTATAATACTGGGCTGCAGGTCATAGGTTACTTACAAACAGTCTGTTTGTAACTGAGCCCCTTCTTTCTGTTTTGCTTCTTATCTCTGTCATTTGGACCATGAGTGCAGTTCTACAAACTGCCAGACCAGCTGATGTTTCCTTTTCTCTACCTTTCCAAAACTCAGAACAACTATTAATATATATATATATATATACTAGCTGGAGTGCCCGGCGGTGCCGAGGCTTTTTCGAGGGCATGTTGTTGTTGGAAGAGAGAGCGAGCGACTGGTGGGGGGGGGGGGGGGAAAAGAGAGAGAGCGACTGGGGGGGAAGAGAGAGAGCGACTGGGGGGGAAGAGAGAGAGCGACTGGGGGGAAAAGAGAGAGAGCGACTGGGGGGAAAAGAGAGAGAGCGACTGGGGGGAAAAGAGAGAGAGCGACTGGGGGGAAAAGAGAGAGAGCGACTGGGGGAAAAGAGAGAGAGCGACTGGGGGAAAAGAGAGAGAGCGACTGGGGGGAAAAGAGAGAGAGCGACTGGGGGGAAAAGAGAGAGAGCGACTGGGGGAAAAGAGAGAGAGCGACTGGGGGGAAAAGAGAGAGAGCGACTGGGGGAAAAGAGAGAGAGCGACTGGGGGAAAAGAGAGAGAGCGACTGGGGGGGAAAAGAGAGAGAGCGACTGGGGGGAAAAGAGAGAGAGCGACTGGGGGGAAAAGAGAGAGAGCGACGGGGGGAAAAGAGAGAGAGCGACTGGGGGAAAAGAGAGAGAGCGACGGGGGGAAAAGAGAGAGAGCGACGGGGGGAAAAGAGAGAGAGCGACTAGGGGGGGAAGAGAGAGAGCGACTGGGGGGAAGAGAGAGAGCGACTGGGGGGGAAGAGAGAGAGCGACTGGGGGGGAAGAGAGAGAGCGACTGGGGGGGAAGAGAGAGAGCGACTGGGGGGGAAGAGAGAGAGCGACGGGGGGGGAAGAGAGAGAGCGACTGGGGGGGAGAGAGCGACTGGGGGGAAGAGAGAGAGCGACTGGGGGGGAAGAGAGAGAGCGACTGGGGGGGAAGAGAGAGAGCGACTGGGGGGTAAGAGAGAGAGCGACTGGGGGGGAAGAGAGAGAGCGACTGGGGGGGAAGAGAGAGAGCGACTGGGGGAGAAGAGAGAGAGCGACTGGGGGGGAAGAGAGAGAGCGACTGGGGGGGAAGAGAGAGAGCGACTGGGGGGGAAGAGAGAGAGCGACTGGGGGGGAAGAGAGAGAGCGACTGGGGGGGAAGAGAGAGAGCGACTGGGGGGGAAGAGAGAGAGCGACTGGGGGGGAAGAGAGAGAGCGACTGGGGGGGAAGAGAGAGAGCGACTGGGGGGGAAGAGAGAGAGCGACTGGGGGGAAGAGAGAGAGCGACTGGGGGGGAAGAGAGAGAGCGACTGGGGGGAAGAGAGAGAGCGACTGGGGGGGAAGAGAGAGAGCGACTGGGGGGAAGAGAGAGAGCGACTGGGGGGGAAGAGAGAGAGCGACTGGGGGGGAAGAGAGAGAGCGACTGGGGGGGAAGAGAGAGAGCGACTGGGGGGGAAGAGAGAGAGCGACTGGGGGGGGAAGAGAGAGAGCGACTGGGGGGGAAGAGAGAGAGCGACTGGGGGGGAAGAGAGAGAGCGACTGGGGGGGAAGAGAGAGAGCGACTGGGGGGAAGAGAGAGAGCGACTGGGGGGAAGAGAGAGAGCGACTGGGGGGAAGAGAGAGAGCGACTGGGGGGGAAGAGAGAGAGCGACTGGGGGGGGAGAGAGCGACTGGGGGGGAAGAGAGAGAGCGACTGGGGGGGAAGAGAGAGAGCGACTGGGGGGGAAGAGAGAGAGCGACTGGGGGGGAAGAGAGAGAGCGACTGGGGGGAAGAGAGAGAGCGACTGGGGGGAAGAGAGAGAGCGACTGGGGGAAGAGAGAGAGCGACTGGGGGGGAAGAGAGAGAGCGACTGGGGGGGAAGAGAGAGAGCGACTGGGGG
Organism: Somniosus microcephalus; assembly: GCF_052327205.1. Taxonomy (NCBI): domain Eukaryota; kingdom Metazoa; phylum Chordata; class Chondrichthyes; order Squaliformes; family Somniosidae; genus Somniosus; species Somniosus microcephalus. The sequence goes on along the minus strand of NW_028226201.1, from coordinate 3,383 downwards.
GGAAGAGAGAGAGCGACTGGGGGGGAAGAGAGAGAGCGACTGGGGGGAAGAGAGAGAGCGACTGGGGGGGAAGATAGAGAGCGACTGGGGGGGAAGAGAGAGAGCGACTGGGGGGGGAAGAGAGAGAGCGACTGGGGGGGAAGAGAGAGAGCGACTGGGGGGGAAGAGAGAGAGCGACTGGGGGGGAAGAGAGAGAGCGGACTGACGGGGGGAAGAGAGAGAGCGACTGGGGGGGAAGAGAGAGAGCGACTGGGGGGAAGAGAGAGAGCGACTGGGGGGGAAGAGAGAGAGCGACTGGGGGGGAAGAGAGAGAGCGACTGGGGGGGAAGAGAGAGAGCGACTGGGGGGAAGAGAGAGAGCGACTGGGGGGAAGAGAGAGAGCGACTGGGGGGGAAGAGAGAGAGCGACTGGGGGGGAAGAGAGAGAGCGACTGGGGGGGAAGAGAGAGAGCGACTGGGGGGGAAGAGAGAGAGCGACTGGGGGGGAAGAGAGAGAGCGACTGGGGGGGAAGAGAGAGAGCGACTGGGGGGGAAGAGAGAGAGCGACTGGGGGGAAGAGAGAGAGCGACTGGGGGGGAAGAGAGAGAGCGACTGGGGGGGAAGAGAGAGAGCGACTGGGGGGAAGAGAGAGAGCGACTGGGGGGGAAGAGAGAGAGCGACTGGGGGGGAAGAGAGAGAGCGACTGGGGGGGAAGAGAGAGAGCGACTGGGGGGGAAGAGAGAGAGCGACGGGGGGGAAGAGAGAGAGCGACTGGGGGGGAAGAGAGAGAGCGACTGGGGGGAAGAGAGAGAGCGACTGGGGGGGAAGAGAGAGAGCGACTGGGGGGGAAGAGAGAGAGCGACTGGGGGGGAAGAGAGAGAGCGACTGGGGGGGAAGAGAGAGAGCGACGGGGGGAAGAGAGAGAGCGACTGGGGGGGAGAGAGAGAGAGCGACTGGGGGGGGAAGAGAGAGAGCGACTGGGGGGGAAGAGAGAGAGCGACTGGGGGGGAGAGAGAGAGCGACTGGGGGGGAAGAGAGAGAGCGACTGGGGGGGAAGAGAGAGAGCGACTGGGGGGGAAGAGAGAGAGCGACTGGGGGGGAAGAGAGAGAGCGACTGGGGGGAAGAGAGAGAGAGACTGGGGGGGAAGAGAGAGAGAGACTGGGGGGGAAGAGAGAGAGCGACTGGGGGGAAGAGAGAGAGCGACTGGGGGGAAGAGAGAGAGCGACTGGGGGGGAAGAGAGAGAGCGACTGGGGGGGAAGAGAGAGAGCGACTGGGGGGAAGAGAGAGAGCGACTGGGGGGAAGAGAGAGAGCGACTGGGGGGAGAGAGAGAGCGACTGGGGGGGAAGAGAGAGAGCGACTGGGGGGAAGAGAGAGAGCGACTGGGGGGAAGAGAGAGAGCGACTGGGGGGAAGAGAGAGAGCGACTGGGGGGAAGAGAGAGAGCGACTGGGGGGAAGAGAGAGAGCGACTGGGGGGGAGAGAGAGAGCGACTGGGGGGGAAGAGAGAGAGCGACTGGGGGGGAAGAGAGAGGAGCGACTGGGGGGAAGAGAGAGAGCGACTGGGGGGAAGAGAGAGAGCGACTGGGGGGGAAGAGAGAGAGCGACTGGGGGGAAGAGAGAGAGCGACTGGGGGGAAGAGAGAGAGCGACTGGGGGGGAAGAGAGAGAGCGACTGGGGGGAAGAGAGAGAGCGACTGGGGGGGAAGAGAGAGAGCGGACTGGGGGGGAAGAGAGAGAGCGACTGGGGGGAAGAGAGAGGAGCGACTGGGGGGAAGAGAGAGAGCGACTGGGGGGGAAGAGAGAGAGCGACTGGGGGGAAGAGAGAGAGCGACTGGGGGGGAAGAGAGAGAGCGACTGGGGGGAAGAGAGAGAGCGACTGGGGGAAGAGGGGGGAGGGGGGGGGGAGAGGAGGGAGGGGAGAGGGAGCGGGGGGGAAGGGGGAGGAGTCCCTGAGCCCCGCGCCCCCCCGATCTGCCGAGGCTCCCCCCCCGATCTGCCGAGGCTCCCCCCCCGATCTGCCGAGGCTCCCCCAACCCCCGATCTCCCGAGGCTCCACCCCCCTCGATCTCCCGAGGCTCCACCCCCCCCTCGATCTCCCGAGGCTCCACCCCCCCTCGATCTCCCGAGGCTCCCACCACCCGATCTCCCGAGGCTCCCCCCCGCCCCGATCTCCCGAGCCCCGCCCCCCCGACTCTCCGAGCCCCCCCCCCCCCCATCTCCCGAGGCTCGCCCCCCCCCGCGAGGCTCGCTCCCCCACCCCCCCGATCCCCCGAGGCTGGCCGCCCCCCCCCGATCTCCTGAGGCTCCCCCCCCCCCGAGGCTCCCCCCGCCTCCCCAGGCTCGCCCTACCCGCCCCCCCCCACCGGCGATCTCCCGAGGCTCGCCCCCCCTCCCCCCCTCTGCGATCTCTCGAGGCTCGCACCCCCCTCCCCCCCCGCGATCTCCCGAGGCTCGCCCCCCCCGCGATCTCCCGAGGCTCGCCCCCCCTCCCCGCGAACTCACGAGGCTCGCCCCCCACGATCTGCTGAGGCTCGCCCCCCCCCCGCGATCTCCCGAGGCTCGCCCCCCGCGATCTCCCGAGGCTCGCCCCCCCCCGCGATCTCCGGAGGCCCGATCTCTGGAGCCCCGCCCCCGCCCGAGCCGGCTTCAAGAGCAGAGAGACCCCGCCCCCGGCCCGAGCCCTGGTTGCCTTGGAAACCCTCCTCTCCTCTCCGGGCCTGAGCCTGAGCGGCCGATTACGTGAAGAAAGACCCTCCTCACCTGTCACGGAGTTGAAGTCTCCGAAAGCGGCCACGGTGCCCCGGGGCCTCTTCCCCCCGCGCATTCAGGAGGCGCGGGGAAGAGAGAGAGAGACAGACTGCGGGGGGGGGGGGAAAAGAGTTAGACGCCGCCGCGCTCCTGCTCCGCGGAGCTCCGTGATGCCACCGCCGCACCAGCCTTCACTAAGATGGCGGCGATCGGGGGCCGCTGTTAACTGGGGCCGGGAGGTGCCTAGCTCCGGGCGTGTGTGCGGAGGAGAGGCCGAGGCTTCGAGGCCTACCTGAAAAACGGGAAAGGTAGGAAAATTAATGAGATTAGATAAAAGATTTAGAAAGTAATTAACTTATAAAAAAACTATGTGTTTTTAAAATCAACGTTTTTTGAAAGACGCAGAAAGCGGGAAAAGGAAAAGTTTGGAATCAAGATGGCGGCGACTCACGCGGTTCAGAACGATAAGGCCCGCGCACACACGCAACGATTGGTCGACCGTCAGGTCACCAAAGCGTAGGATTGGTCAATCGTCCCGTCACTCGACCGTAGGAGGGCCCGGCCGCATGCGCCCAGCAACCCGGCGTATGATGGTCGACCTTGAGGTCACTCTGTCGCTAATGAGCGGATAATGAGATGCTAATGTGCAGAATGTT
>NW_028226200.1:0-62725 GCF_052327205.1 Somniosus microcephalus | reverse complement strand
TTTTAGGGCCCGGTAACATTCTAATCTGCTTTGGCTTTTGGTTACATTGTTCCAATGTTCCAGGTAGGTTTCTTTGCATTGTTTAATGATTTGGTTCACTCGGATTGGTGTTTGGACGGCAGTGTTGGTCTGGGACTGGTCAGGGTCCGGCTGAGTAGGAGTACTTAGTTTCAGTAGCAGCTGACTCAGGGGGCTCTTTTCTGGGTTTAGCTCTTGGGTCTGGAAGGCTTTAAAATGAAGGGTGTCTGGGGAGCTAGATTTGAGGTGATTTAGGAAGTTTAGTGCTCGTTTGTGGATGTTTATTATCAATGGGTATCTGCCTAGTTCGGCTCTGCATGCATTTGTTGGTGTTTTCCTTTGGGTGCGAAGAATGCTTCGGCAAAATTCTGCATGTAGGGCTTCTATTGTGTGTTTTTCCCATTTAGTGGAGCTATGGTGATTGAGCAGGCCCCATACTTCACTACCATACAGCGCAATGGGCAGGATTATGCTGTCAAATATTTTGAGCCAGATTTTGATTGGGATTTGGATGTTGTAGAATTTTCTTTTTATTGCATATAGGGCTCTTCGGGCTTTTTCTTTTAGTGCATTCGCTGCTATGCTGAAGCTCCCTGATGCTGTAATGGTTAGACCAAGGTAAGTGTAGCTCATAGTGTGTCCTATGATGGTATCACTGAGAGTAAACTGGTATTTGTTTTCCTGACACCTGGGCCTTTTTTGAAAAATCATGATGTTGGTTTTCTTTAGATTTACTGTTAGGGCCCAATTTTGGCAGTATTTGTCGAGTAGGTCTAGTTGTTGCTGTAATCCCTGTTCTGTGGGAGACAGCAGAACCAGGTCGTCTGCATAGAACAGGGATTTCACTTCTCCATCCAGGAGACAGAGACCCGGTGACTCGCTTTTCTCCAGCATGTCTGCTAATTCATTTATGTATATGTTGAACAGGGTCGGGCTCAAATTGCAGCCCTGCCGGACGCCTCTTCTCTGGGTGAAGAAACCGGTGCGTTTGTCTCCAATTTTGACACCGCATTTATTTTTCAGATACATCGATTTAATAAGGTCATAGACTTTGCCCCCTATTCCACACTGAAGAAGTTTATAATAGAGCCCTTCATGCCAGATAGAGTCAAAGGCTTTCTTGAAGTCAATGAAACAAGCGAATATTTTCCCATTTTTTGTTTGGTGTATATGTTTTTCAAAGAGAGTGTGAAGGGTATAGATATGGTCGGTGGTGCGGTGTTTTGGAAGAAAGCCTATTTGATTTTTTCTAAGGCTATTATGTTTGTTAAGAAAATCCAGTAATCTACTATTTAGAATACTGCAGAATAACTTCCCTAGACAACTGTTGACACAGATGCCGCGGTAGTTATTTGGGTCTGATTTGTTTCCACTTTTATATATGGGAGAGATGAGTCCTTGGCACCAGATATCGGGAAAACAGCCTGAACGTAATATGATGTTGAATAACTTGAGTACAGCACCCTGCATCTCCATACTGCTGAACTTGAGCATTTCATTTTTGATGTTGTCTGGACCACAGGCTTTCTTTAGGTGGAGAGATTTTGTTTTTGTGGCTAGTTCTTTCCATGTGATTGGGGAGTCTAGAGGGTTTTGGTTGTCTTTAATTGTTGCTTCTAATGTGTGGAGTTTTTCGGTGATATGATGTTGACTTGGGTTTGTTTCGTTTATTGGGATGTCTTTGTAGAGGTTTTCAAAATGTGTTCTCCAGATGTCGCCATCTTGGATTGGTAATGCTTGCAATTGTGTTGTACTCAGGTTATTCCACATATCCCAGAATTGATTTGGATTAATGGAGTTTTCAATTTCTTCGAGTATTTTGTGGGTATAATTTTGTGTTTTTTTCCTAATGGTGTGTTTATATCTTTTGAGGGTCTTATTGTATCTAATACGTAGGTCTGGATTGTTTGGTTGGCGATGCTTTTGGTTTGATATTTTTCTCAGGTCTTTTCTGGCATTTTTGCATTCGTGGTCAAACCATTTCTCATTTTTATTTTGTCTTTTGTAACGTTTCCTCTTCTGTTTCACAAGGTCGGCTTTTACAGCTGCCTCATGGAAGATCATATTTATATCATCTATGGCCATGTTTACACCATCTCTGGTGATCTCATATAGATTTTCTTTAAATTTTGATATTTTACTTGTGAGATCAGGTGAATTTAGTGCTGTGATGAATTTATCTCCACTGTCTGAGGCCCATCTGTATGTCTGGTTTATTTTATGGAGCTTACTGGGTTCCTTTTTTGTGTCTGTAGTTTGGGCAGAAAGTTTAAGGTACACATTTATTTGGTTATGGTCTGAGAGGGGGGATTGCTGCCTGACAGTGAATGCATTGATATCGCAGGGGTCCAGGTCAGTGATTGTATAATCCACCACACTAGACCCAAGAGTTGAGGAATATGTGAGTCTCCCTAAGGAGTCCCCTCTGAACCTACCGTTAACTATGTACAGGCCTAAGGCTCGGCAGAGTTGCACTACCTCCCTACCGCTTTTATTTATTTCACAGTCAAGGTTGTTCCGATTTGCGATGGCTGGTGTGACATATAAAGGGGTCTGGCCAAACACATGGTTGTTGCCCTGTGGGTCTATAAAGTCAGGTTCACATCCGGTCCTTGCATTTAGGTCCCCACATAGTAGCACCTTACCTTGGGCCTGGAAATGGCTGATTTCCATGTGGAGAGTATCAAATAACTCCTCTTCAAAATATGGCGATTCTATTGGAGGTATGTAGATCGCACATAAGTAGACATCTTTTTTTGCTATTCCTATATTTTTATCTAATTTTAGCCATACATGTGATTTCCCCTGTTTTATCGGTGAGATGTGTTTGTCCTCTCCTTCCCTGTCTCTCTCTGTCTCTCTCTCCTTCCCTCCCTCTCTCTGTCTCTCTCTCTCTCTCCTTCCCTCTCTCTCTCTCTCTCCTTCCCTCTCTGTCTCTCTATCCTTCCCTCTCTCACTCTGTCTCTCTCTCCCTCCTTCCCTCTCTGTCTCTCTCTCTCCTTCCCTCTCTCTCTCTGTCTCCTTCCCTCTCTCTCTCCTTCCCTCTCTATCTCTCTGTATATCTCTCCTTCCCTCTCTCTCTCTCTCCTTCCCTCTCTCTCTCTCTCTCCTTTCCTCTCTCTCTCTCTCTCCTTCCCTTTCTCTCTCTCCCTCCTTCCCCCTCTCTCTCTCCTTCCCTCTCTCTCTCTCTCCTTCCCTCTCTCTCTCTCTCTCCTTCCCTCTCTCTCTCTCCCTCCTTCCCTCTCTCTCTCTCCTTCCCTGTCTCTCCTTCCCTCTCAATTCAATTCAATTCAATTCAAATCGCTTTATTGGCATGACAAGTTACATCTTATGCTGCCAAAGCATCAGAAAACATTCATGTTTGTTCACAAAAATACAGATCTATCCATACAGTGTATAAACAGATATATCGCTGAGTGTATAAATATATACTTTCATATAATTTATATATACTCTTTTCTTATCTTTAGTGGTTGTCCCTCTGTTTATGGCAAGCTGTAACATAGTGTGCCGCTAGTGTTATGCAATTTCTCTCTTCCCCTAGTAGGTATGGGAGTTTTTGGTCGTCATTCAAATTTCTGAATTCCGGGCATATTTTTGTGAATTTTGGGTAGAAATTCTCCCTTATGCCCTGATATTTTCTACAATCTGTGAGGAAGTGCATCTCTGTCTCCACCACTCCCTGACTGCAGTGAGAGCATATCCTGTCCTCTCTTGGTAGCCGGGTCTGTCTGTGTCTACCTTTTTCGATCGCCAGGTTATGTTCACTAAGTCTGTACATTGTCAAAGTTTTTCTCAGTTTGCTATCCTTTACCATGGTCAGGTAATCAGCCATGTTGTATTGTCTGTTTAGGGCCAAGTAGCAATTGAGTTTGCTTTGGGTTTTTGTTGTTTCTGCCCAATATGACAGATATTTTTCCTTTTGCTTAGCGACGATTGTGTTGGGTCAAATTCTTTGTGTTACGCTGTCACTGTCCTGCGGCTGGTTATTGTTTTCACTGAGTCCCAGGACTAGTTGACTGAGGGTATTCTTCTTTATGGTCCTCTCTTGGCATTTCAGGGCTTCGTAGTGATAGCATTGGGGGTTGCTCATTTCTAGGTGTTTCCAAAATTTGGTGGCTCTTTTTTGGATAGTGATTATTAATGGATATTGACCTAGTTCGGCCCTGCATGCATTGTTTACGGTATTCCTTTGAGTCCGGAGTATACTTTTACAGAATTCTGCATGTAGGATCTCAATTGGGTGTTTGTCCCATTTTGCAAATTCTTGTTGTGTTAGCGGTCCCCACACCTCACTGCCATAGAGTGCAATTGGTTCAATTACTGATTTGAAAATTTTGAGCCAAATGCAAATTGGGATTTCTATTTGGATTGATTTTTTAATGGCATAGAAAGCCCTTCTTGCTTTCTCTTTCAGTTCATTCACAGCCAGTTTGAAATTTCCCGTAGAACTGATTTTTAAGCCCAAGTATGTGTAGTTAGTGGTTTGTTCAATTTTGGTTGTTCCTAGTGTGAAATTTATTTTTGGTCCCTGATGTCTGGATCTTTGCTGGAACACAAGGACTTTGGTTTTTTGGGGATTTATTGTCATGGCCCAAGTCTGGCAGTATGACTCCAGCAGATCCAGGTTCTGCTGTAGACCCTCCTTAGTTGGTGACAGCAGAACCAGGTCGTCTGCATAGAGGAGGAATTTAACCTTGGATTCATATAGGGTGAGGCCGGGTGCTGTAGATTGTTCAAGTAGTTTTGCCAATTCATTTATGTAAATATTAAAGAGTGTCGGTGAGATTGGCGAGCCCTGCATCACCCCCCGCCCCTGTGGGAAGTATTTTGTTTGTTTGTCTCCAATTTTAACTGCACATTTGTTGTTTGTACACATTGATTTAATTACATCATATGTTTTTCCCCCTACCCCTCTTTCGATAAGTTTCAGGAATAAACCGTCATGCCAGATGGAGTCGAAAGCCTTCTGGAAATCTATAAAGCATGCGTAGATTTTGCTTTTGTTTTGATGAACGTGTTTGTCAATTAGGGTCTGTAGGGTAAAGATATGATCTGATGTTTTATAGTTTGGCAGGAATCCAATTTGGCTTTTACTCAAGACATTGTGCTCCTCAAGGAAGTTTATAAGTCTTTTGTTTATGATGCTACAGAATACCTTCCCCAGGTTACTGTTTACACAGATGCCTCGATAGTTATTTGGGTCGACTTTGTCCCCACTTTTGTATATGGGCATTATGAGTCCTTTGTTCCAGATATCAGGGAAGTAACCGACACTCAGAACCAAGTTGAAGAGTTTTAGGATAGCCAGTTTCATTTTATCGTCTGTGTGTTTAATCATCTCACTTAGTATGCCGTCTGCCCCGCAAGCTTTTCCTGGTCGCAGGTCCTTGAGTTTTTCAAAAAGTTCTTTTTCTGTTATGATGGAGTCTAGCGGGTTTTGGTTATCTTTTATGGCCATTTCTAGCTTTTCCAGTTTTTTGCATATTTGGTGTTGCTCTGGCCTTAGTGTGTTTTTCTGGTATAATTTTTCAAAGTGGTTTTCCCATGTGTCTCCATTTTGAATGGCCAATTCGTCATGTTGTTTTTTTGTGTAATGTATTCCAGTTGTCCCAGAAACAATTGGAATCAATGGATTCCTCAATGGAGCTGAGTGTATTCTTAATATATTGCTCTTTTTTGGTTCTGAGTGTGTTTCTGTATTGTGTTAGTGTCTGACAATAAGTAAGGCGTAATTCCTCGTTTTCTGGATGTCTGTGTTTTTGGTTTGATATTTTTCTAAGTTTTTTCCTCATGTTATGGCAATCTGGGTCAAACCATTTTTCATAGTTTTTTGTTTTGGGTTTGTTCTTGCGAGCTTTCAAGTTTGACCTTGTTGCCAAATTATCAAAAATATTGTTTAGGTTATTCACTGCCCGGTTTACGCCTTCTTTATTGTGAGTGTATATGTTATCCGGAAAGGTGTCCAAGGGAGCTTGAGTTGATTCATTGCTAATTGCTTTCTGGTATTTTTCCGTGTCGTTTTTGGACCATCTGTACGATTTTTTGGTGTTGTACAGTTTACTGGGTTGTGTTTCTGTGTTGTTTGTTTCTGTCTTTTTAAGATACATAGTAATTTGACTGTGATCTGACAGTGTTGTTTGTGGTTTGACTGTGAATGCTCTGAAAGAGGATGGGTCCAAGTCCGTAATCATATAGTCTACGGTGCTGCAGCCAAGAGGTGAGCAGTAGGTCGATCTTCCTAGGAGGTCTCCTATGAATCTACCATTGACAATGTACAGACCCAGGCTTCGACAGAGCTGCAGGAGATGTTTTCCGTTGGTATTTGTCTGCTTGTCGCAGTTATGCCTGTATGGAAGGGAAGGGATATCGAAGTAGTTATTCCCAAATATGTAATTGTTTCCCTGATTATTGGTGAAGTCTGGTTCTTCTCCAGTTCTTGAATTGAGGTCACCACAGATCAACACGTTCCCCAGGGCCTGGTATTGGATAATTTCCCCCTCAATGTTGGAGAAGGTGTCCTCTTTAAAGTACGGGGATTCCATTGGGGGGATATAGAGTGCGTAAATGAAAACATCTTGGGTGTTAGAGGTAATCTCCCTCTCAATTTTGAGCCACATGTGGTTTTCGCCCTTTTTTATAAATTTGATGTAATTCCTAAGCTCTGTTTTAAACCAAATCAGTATGCCTCCGGAGTCTCTGCCTTGGGTTACTCCTGGTAATTTATTGGAGGGGACCACCAGCTCTGTGTACCCTTGGTGACGGCCAGTGTGTCCTTTTCCTTCATACCAAGTTTCCTGTAAAATGATAATATCTATATCTTTAGTTTCATCTATGAACTCTGGGGTCCTACTCTTCACGTCGAGCACCGAAGAGCGTAGACCTTGGATATTCCAGGTCGAAATATATAAGGATTTCATGTTAAGTTTGATCTTTTACTATGATATGTTAAAGACTGATATGTGTTTGTCGTGTCTAAATGTGGGGAAAAAAAGATCATCTCAGTTGTCTATAAATGTTAATATTACTTGGTTACAGTTCTTTCTATTAATTAGTCCTTGATTTTTTTCATTTTCTGATCCATAAGGCGGAAGTAGATGCTGCTGCACGTCTGCTTATTGTCTCTTAATGGATTGTCTCTGTCTGAGGTATTGCGTACGTCCTGTGCATCTCTCCCTCTGTCTGGCTGGGAGCGGTCCTGTTCCCCTGTGGGACAGGTGTGGTGCAGGTCTGGTATTGTTGTTGTGCATGGGGATCCTCTCTGGTCTCGGTTGGTGTGGTGGTGGTCTCTGTAGTGGTATGTACCCCGCTGATCTCTGGTGGTCGGGAGGGGTCCTCTTGGGGTCTGGGTATGGACCCTGTTAAAAGCGACGTCCTTCAGAGCTTTAGCAAAGATCGATATTCGTTTCCTGTGGATGTGGACGTGGTCGTAAAGACATTCCTCACCGAGGGTGGGGTGTTGGGCCAGGTGCACGTTGTGCTTTGATTCACAGTCTCTTGATGTGCTGGCATTTATCTCATGAATTGTGTTGCTGTTAAAGTCTGTTCTCGGCAATATTGTGGAAACCGTGATTCTAGTGTTTGGAAATGTAATGTTTGCCTTCCTAATCACTGCTCTGAGCGATGTTGCTACCTCTTTCTGCTGGGCCTTTAGGTCATTTGTGCCCGTGTGTATTATTATGTGTTGGGGGGAGCCTATTCTGGTTTTGGTCAGCCATTCCATGGCTCTGTCTGTTGTTGGGCACCAGATCTTTTCTACTTTACTTCTAGGGAAGAGCTTTTTCTCCCATAGAAATTTCCCATTTGAGTCTATGAGTATTACGATGTCAGCCTTGTTTGTGTTTACTGTCTGGTGGCTTTCGCCTGGACTCATTGCGTGTGTGTTGGGCTGGGGTGGTCGTGTCTGGTGTGTGCGCTCCTCTTGTGAGCGGCTCGCTTGTGGTTCCACGGTGGTGGGGGAAGACTGAGCTTCATCATGCTGGTCGGTCTGTGTGGCACCCCTTGTATTGTGTGTCTGCTGCTGTTGTTCAGTGTGGGAGTGCAGCTGTTCAGTTGGGCTCTGTATTGTCTTAGCTCTAGCCTCTGGCTGCTGGTCTAATGGTGTTATCTCTCCTCTATGGCTCTTTTTGTTTTCCTGCAGCTCTTTCACCAGATTCCCAAGTAGATTCACCTGATTCTCAAGTAGATTCAGCTCTCTCCTGTGTCTCTCCCTCTCTTGCTGTTGTTCGTGTTTCATTTTAAGGACCTCCTCTCTAAGTATAACCATCTCTGTCTCTAGCTGATTAAATTTATCCTTTAGTTGTATCTGGCTGTGTGATCCCGGGATATGTGTCTGGTCGGCCCTGGAAGGCTCACTCACTTCCTGGCTAGGCTGCTCTTCTCTTGGTTAGCTGGAATTGGTAGGGGGACTATGTGTGGCTTCCTCCCTGGTAGTTACACTGGGGTTAGTCAGTTGTATCATGTGGCTGTGGGTCGCCGGGGTTAGTGTCTGGTTAGAACTGTGTGGCTCATTCACCTCCTGACCAGGCTGATTTAATCCTGGTGAGTTGTCAGTGGTGGGGGGAGTGCGGGTCACTTTTCCCCTGTTAGCCACTCTGGGGCTGTTCCTTCCGCTCTCAGTTATTTCTTTCAGTGTCTTGAAGGCCGTTTCAAAGTTGTCGAGGTTGCCTTGCACTAATATTGTTCCGTTATTGTACATGTTGACAGTCGTGGTTGCCCTGTCCCCTGGTTTTTTAATTTTCATTTTGGACCCATTAGCGGTTCTTTCCTGCTTAACCTTGGTATAGTGTGATTTTATTGCTGTGGTCCAAGCCACTGGCTGATCTGTGTAAAAAATGAGATCACATTTTTTCCCATTGCTGTACCGGTCAGCAAAAAGAGTTTCTGGTTTTTCTCTCATCTGCTCATGCTTGATCAATTTTATAGCATTTTTTCTGGTGTTGGGGGGAATCTGGAAGAGGTTGCTCTCAGTGTGTCTCGGGAGCTGCTGTGGCTCCTCTGATTCGCTCATTATTGGTAGTGTAGAGGTGGAAAGTATTGTTGATCTTAGAATAAGCTTTTCTGGGGCCCTGGTTTTGGTGTTTCCCTCTCCCTGCTCGCGACTTTTCCCAGTCCCCGGACTCGCTTGCTCTCCAGGCCCCGTACTCACTGTCCTGGTCTGTGTCTGGGATTTGCTGATTCCCGGTGTCTCCCGGCTGCTCCCCTCCCTCTCAGAGGTCTCTGGGTCTCTGCTTTTGCCCGGCTCCTCGGGTCTTTCTCTGGCTTCAGGCTCCCTCCCCAGGACCCGTACTCACTGTCTGCGCCTGGGAGCCGCTGCCTCACGGTGCCCTCGGGCTGCACCCCTCTTCCTCAGAGGTCTCCAGGCCTCTGTCTCGGTCCGGCTCTTCCGGCCCACGGTCCTGTGTTTCGGCCGGTCCCGTGCGGCTGTTGAGTCGCCGCTCTCCTGCTGCTGCGGCCTCCCCGAGTCACCTCGCCTCGGTTGCCGATGCGGTCTCGTGCAGCCTCCCCGAGTCACCTCGCTCCGGCTGCCAATGCGATCCCATGCAGCCTCCCCGAGTCACCTCGCTCCGGCTGCCGATGCGATCCCGTGCGGCCTCCCCGAGTCACTTCGCTCCGGCTGCCGATGCCTGCTCCTTCCCTCTCTCTCTCCCTCCTTCCCTCTCTCTCTCTCCTTCCCTCTCTCTCTCTCTCCTTCCCTCTCTCTCTCTCTCTCTCTCCTTCCCTCTCTCTCCTCTTCTCTCTCTCTCTTTCCCTCTCTCTCTCTCTCTCCTTCCCACACAGACAGACAGACAAACTCATTTATATATGTATAAAAATTACTTCGACTTTTCATAACAACATGCCCTCAAAAAACTCTCAGCACCGCCGGGCACTCCAGCTAGTTATATCATCTATCTTATATATATAAAATAGCTCTTCTGTCTGTCTGTCTGTCTGTATGTACACTATACACTCAAAAGTTATAGAGCGTACCTACACGTGTTATATCAAAAGAAAGCTTATGATATGGTATCCAAAAAAACGTTCAAAATTCTGCTCATTATCCGCTCATTAGCATTGAGTGACATGAAGGTTGACCAATCGTACAGTCGAGCGACAAGACGGTTGAACAATCGCTGCGTCACGGGGGCGGGTTCATTGCGTGTGCAGGCGGGCTATCCTAGAGTTGAGTGACGTGATGATTGACCAATCCTACAGTTCAGTGACCTGACGGTTGACCAATCGGTGCATGTGTGGGTGGGCCTAATCCTTCTGAGCTGAGGTGAGTGGCCGCCATCTTGATTCCTGAGTTGAGTTTTTTTCCCATTTTCTGTACACAATTAAATAGTTTTTTAAAAAAGTAAATTAATTTCTAAAAACTTTTTGTAAGCTGATTAATATTCCTATCTTTCACCCTCTTTTTTTGCTGCCCGGGGACTCAGGCTTTCCCCCCTCTACGAGGCCGCAGGCCCAGCCGCAATCGATAGTCCAAAGCCCGCTCAGGCCCGTTATCGGGGCTCGGGAGGGCGGAGGGTTTTCTATAAACGAAGTGACTGCTGCCAACGACTGGAAGCTGCAGTGAGTGACTGAAGCCAACGTCTAGAAGCTGATATCGATGTTTCTGCTTCTCCCCCACACCCACAGAGCCCGCAACGTTGAACGGCGGTGTCTCTCTCTCTCTCTCTTCCCGCGCGGCATGCAGGCCCAACCGCAATCGGCGGTCTTGAAGCCGGCTCGGGCAGGGGGCCGATGCTCAGGAGGGCGGCGGGGGCTGGTGCTCGGGAGGGCGGGGCTGGCCGGCGGGGGGCTGATGCTCGGGAGAGCGGGGGGGGCCGATGCTCGGGAGGGTAGGGCTGGCCGGTGCTCGGGAGGGCGGGGCTCGGGAGGGCGGGGGGCGGGGCTCGGGAGGGTGGGAAGGGGGGGAAGGGTTACCCCGGCAACCGGGCCCGGCCCTCTCTCACAGCCTCAAGCCGGCTTACCCCCAGTCTCTCTCTCACCCGTCTCTCTCTCTCTCCCCATTCTCTCTCTCTCTCTCTCCCCCAGTCTCTCTCTCCTTCCCTCTCTCTCTCCTTCCCTCTCTCTCTCTCCTTCCCTCTCTCTCTCCTTCCCTCTCTCTCTCTCCTTCCCTCTCTTTCTCCTTCCCTCTCTCTCTCTCCTTCCCTCTCTCTCTCTCCTTCCCTCTCTCTCACTCTCCTTCCCTCCCTCTCTCTACTTCCCTCTCTCTCTCCTTCCCTCTCTCTCTCTCCTTCCCCCTCTCTCTCTCTCCTTCCCTCTCTCTCTCCTTCCCTCTCTCTCTCTCCTTCCCTCTCTCTCTCTCCTTCTCTCTCCTTCCCTCTCTCTCTCTCCTTCTCTCCTTTCCTCTCTCTCTCCTTCTCTCTCCTTCCCTCTCTCTCTCTGTCTCTCTCTCCTTCCCTCTCTCCTTCCCTCTCTCTCTCACACACACTCCCAGTCTCTCTCTCTCTCTCTCCCCCAGTCTCCCTCTCTCTTTCTCTCTCTTCCCACCAGTCGCTCTCTCCCCCCCCAGCCTCTCTCTTCTCCCCCCAGTCTCTCTCTCTCCTTCCCTCTCTCTCTCTCCTTCCCTCTCTCTCTCGCCTTCCCTCTCTCTCTCTCCTTCCCTCTCTCTCTCTCTCTCTCCTTCCCTCTCTCTCTCTCTCCTTCTCTCTCCTTCCCTCTCTCTCTCCTTCTCTCTCCTTCCCTCTCGCTTTCTGTCCCTCTCTCCTTCCCTCTCTCTCTCTGTCTCTCTCTCCTTCCCTCTCTCCTTCCCTTTCTCTCTCTCTCCCCAGTCTCTCTCTCTCTCTCCCACCCTCCAGTCTCTCTCTCTCTCTCACACTCCCAGTCTCTCTCTCTCCCCCAGCCTCTCTCTCTCCCCCAGTCTCTCTCTGCCCCCCAATCTCTCTCTACCCCCCAGTCACTCTCTGCCCCCCAGTCTCTCTCTGCCACCCCCCAGTCTCTCTCTGCCCCCCATCTCTTTCTCTTCTCCCCCCAATCTCTCTCTCTTTCTCTTCTCCCCCAGTCTCTCTCTCTCTCTCTTCTCCCCCCAGTCTGTTAACCGCGCAGCCCTCTAAACTGCCCTGGCAACGCCGGGCACCCCCAGAAAGTCTCTATATATATAAAGCGGTCGATCTGTCTGTCTGTCATTCTGTCTGTCTGTCTGTATTGTATAAACTCGAAAGTTATAGCGCGTACCTACACGTGTGTTACATCGAAAGAAAGCTTACGATTCCAGAACCGTCATAAGCGTATTTACGTTTCGGCGAGACAAAAATTGCGCCCGCAGTATCCAAAAAACGTTCAACATTCCACTCATTATCCGCTCATTAGCATCGAGTGATGTCGAGGTCGACCAATCGTACGGTCGAGCGACCCGACGGTCAACCAATCGCTACGTGGCGGGGGCGGGTTCATGGCGCTTGCGGGTGAGCCCTCCTAGAGTCGAGTGACGGGACGATTGACCAATCCTACGCTTCGGTGACCTGACGGTCGACCAATCGGTGCGTGTGTGGGCGGGCCTTATCGTTCTGAACCGAGGTGAGTCGCCGCCATCTTGATTCCAAACTTTTCATTTCTTTTTCCTGCTTTCTGCGTCTTTAAAAAAAAAGTCGCTTTTAAAACACATATTGTTATTAAAAAAAGTTAATTACTTTCTAAATCTTTTATCTAATCTCATTAATTTTCCTACCTTTCCTCGTTTTTGCAGGTAGGCCTCGAAGCCTGGGCGTCTGTTGCCAGCCATGCTGGACCCTAGGCAATTGTTTTGTGGCAAGTTCCTCCCACCCCTCACCCACCACCCCCGCCCCCGCTGGGCCCGATTCCGAACCAGCGGCCAGCCATTTGGTAAAGGCTGGCTGGGCTCACTGCAATCTCCTCACGCTGCACGGCGCACGCGCACCTCCACACAGAGCGCAGCCAGAGGGAAGCGAGCAGGTTAGCGGGGGGGCGGGGCTCAGGAGGGGAGGGGGAGCGGAGAGGGTTACCCCGGCAACCGGGCTCGCCAGCCGCAATCGGCCGTCTCAAGCCGCTCAGGCCCGGTCCCGGAGATCGGGAGGTGGAGAGGGGAGGAGGGTTACCAAGGCAACCGGGCCCGGCCAGCCGCAATCGGCCGTCTCAAGCCAGCCCAGCCTCGGGAGGGAGGGGCCGGGCTGACCGGGGCGCTGCGCTCGGCATGTCAGTGCGTAGGGCGGCACGGAGCTCAGGGTCTGCTGGCTACCCCCTCCCTTTCTCCCCCCCCTCCTTCCCCCACCTCCCCCACCCCTCCCCTCCCCTCCCCATCCTCCTCCCCCTCCTCTCCCCTCCCCTCTCCCTCCCCTCCCCCTCCCCTCTCCCCCTCCCTCCTCCCACCCTCCTCCCCCCAGCCCCCCCTCCTCCCCCCTCCCTCTTCTCCCCCTCCCTCCTCCCTCTCCCCCTCCCTCCTCCCCCCCTCTCCCCCTCCCTCCTCCCGCCGCTCGCCCCTCTGCCCCTCCCCTCCTCCCTCCCCTCTCCCCCTCCCTCCTCCCCCCTCCTCCCCCCTCCACCCCATCACCGCCCCTCCCCCCTTCCCTCCCCCTCCCCCCTCCCCCTCCCCCCCATCCCCACCCCCTCCCCATCCCCTTCCCTCCCCCTCCCCTCCCCCTCCCCCCCACCTCCCACCTCCACTTCCCTCCCCTTCCCTCCCCCTCCCCTTCCCCTCCCCCTCCCTCCACTTCCCTCCCCTTCCCTCCCCCTCCCCTTCCCTTCCCCCCTCCTCCCCATCCCTCCCCTTCCCTCCCCCTCCCCCCCTGCCCCTCCCCTCCCCTTCCCTCCCCCTCCCCCTCCCCTCCCCTTCCCTCCCCTTCCCCCTCCCCTTCCGCCCCCCTCCCCCCTTCTCCCCCTTCCCCCCTCCCTCCCCCCTTCCTCCCCCTCCCCCCTTCCTCCCCTCCCCCCTTCCTACCCCCCTCCCCCCTTCCTCCCCCTTTCCCCCTCCCCTTTCCCACTCCCCTTTCCCCCCTCCCCTCCCCTTTCAACCCCCCCTCCCCTCCCCTTTCCCCCCTCCCCTCCCCTTTCCGCCACTTCCCCCACTTTCCCCCCCTTTCCCCCCTTTCCCCCCCTTCCCCCCTTGCCCCCCTTTTCCCCCCAGTCGCTCTCTCTTCCCCCCAGTCGCACTCTCTCTTCCCCCCAGTCGCTCTCTCTCTTCCCCCTCAGTCGCTCTCTCTCTTCCCCCCAGTCGCTCTCTCTCTTCCCCCCAGTCACTCTCTCTCTTCCCCCCAGTCGCACTCTCTCTTCCCCCCCAGTCGCTCTCTCTCTCTCTTCCAACAACAACATGCCCCCAAAAAAGCCTCGGCACCGCCGGGCACTCCAGCTAGTCTATATATATAAAAGGGTACATCTGTCTGTCTGTCTGTCTGTCCTTCGGTGTGTCTGTCCGGCTATACACTCTAAAGTTATAGAGCATACCTACACGTGCGTTACATCAAAAGAAAGCTTACGCTTCCAAAACTTGCGAGACAAAAATTGCGCCCGCGATATCCAAAAAACGTTCAAAATTCTGCTCATTAGCATCTCATTATCCGCTCATTAGCAATAGAGTGACATTAAGGTCGACCAATCGTACGGTCGAGCGACCCGACGGTCGACCAATCGCTGCGTGGCGGGGGCGGGTTCCTGGCGCGTGCGGGCGGGCCCTCCTAGAGTCAAGTGACGGGACGATTGACCAATCCTACACTTCGGTGACCTGACGGTCGACCAATCGGTGCATGTGTGGGCGGGCCTTATCGTTCTGAACCGAGGTGAGTCGCCGCCATCTTGATTCCAAACTTTTCATTTCTTTTTTCTGCTTTCGGCGTGTTTCTTTTCAAATCTACATTACCAGCAAAAAAAAGTTGCTTTTAAAACACAAATTGTTTTTTAAAAAAGTTAATTAATTTGTAAATCTTTTCTCTAACATCTAGAATTTTCCTACCATTCACCGTTTTTCCAGGCCTGTAAGCCTGGGCCTCTGTTGCCCAGCCACGCCCGAGCTAGGCACCTCCCGTCGCGCTGAACAAGCGGCTCACGATCGCCGCCATCTTTGTGAAGGGTGGAGGGGGCGGGCCTGAGCCGAGCATCGCCACCACCGCCATATTAGTAAAGGATGGTGGGGCAAGAGTCAGTGCGCGTGAATTGAATCCAGCCGGGCCTCACGCGGTAGGTTGCACGGCGGCGTCTCTCTCTCTGCTCTTGAAGCTGGCTCAGGTGGGGTGCGGGGCTCGGGGGATCGGGCATCCCCCTACCCCTTCTTCCCCCTCCCCCGTCCCCTTCTTGCCCCTTCCCCTTCTTCCCCCTCTCCCCTACCCCTTCTTCCCCCCTCCCCCTCCCCCTTCTTCCCCCTCCCCCTTCTTCACCCCCTCTTCCCCCCTCCCCCCTCTTCCTCCCCTCCCCCTTCAACTCCCCCTCCCCCTTCTTCCCCCCTCCCCCCTC
Organism: Somniosus microcephalus; assembly: GCF_052327205.1. Lineage (NCBI taxonomy): Eukaryota > Metazoa > Chordata > Chondrichthyes > Squaliformes > Somniosidae > Somniosus > Somniosus microcephalus. The sequence continues at coordinate 47,317 of NW_028226200.1, read as the reverse complement.
CCCCTCCCCCTCCCCCTTCTCCCCCTCCCCCCTCCCCCTTCTTCCCCCTCCCCCCTCCACATTCTTCCCCCCCTTCTCCCCCCTCCCCTCCCCCTTGTTCCCCCCTCCTCCTCCACCTTCTTGCCCCTCCCCCTTCTTCCACCCTCCCCCCCTTCCTCCCCCTCCCCCCCTTCTTCCCCCTCCCCCTCCCCCCTCCCACTTCTTCCCCCCCTCCCCCTCCCCTTTCTTCCCCCCTCCCCCCTCCCCCCTCTTCCCCCCTCCCCTCCCCCTTCTTCTCCCCTCCCCCTCCCCTTCTTCCCCCCTCCCCCTCCCCTTCTTCCCCCCCTCCCCTTCCTCCCCCTTCCCCTTCTTCCCCCTCCCCCTTCTTCCCACCCTCCCACTTCTTCCCCTTTCCTCCACCCTCCCCCTTTCCTCCCCCCTCCACTTTCCTCCCCGTCCCCCTTTCCTCCCCCCTCCCCCTCCCCCTTTCCTTCCCCCCTCCCCCTTTCCATCCCCCCTCCCCCTCCCCCTTTCCTCCCCCCTCCCCTCCCCCTTTCCTCCACCCTCCCCCTCCCCCTTTCCTTCCCCCCCTTTCCTTCCCCCCTCCACCTCCCCCTTTCCTCCCCACCTCCCCCTCCCCCTTTCCTCCCCCTCCCCCTTTCCTTTCCTTCCCCCTCCCCCTTTCCTCCTCCCCCTCCCCTCCCCCTTTCCTCCACCCCCTCCCCTCCCCCTTCCTCCCCCTCCCCTCCCCCTTTCCTCCCCCCTCCCCACCTCTATCCTCCCCCTGCCCCTCCCCTCCCCCTTTCCTCCCCCTCCCCTCCCCTCCCCCTTTCCTTCCCCCTCCCCTCCCCTCTTCTCCCCCTTTCCTCCCCCACCTCCCCTCCCCCTTTCCTCCACCCCTCCCCCTTTCCTCCACCTCCCCCTTTCCTCCCCCTCCCCTTTCCTCCCCTCTTCCCCGCCCCCTCCACCCCTCCCCCTTTCCTCCCCCTCCCCTCCCCCTTTCCTTCCCCCCTCCACCTTTCCTCCCCCGCCTCCCCCTTCCCCCCAGTCGCTCTCTCTCTTCCCCCAGTCGCTCTCTCTCTTCCCCCAGTCGCTCTCTCTCTTCCCCCCCAATCGCTCTCTCTCTTCCCCCCCAGTCGCGCTCTCTCTTCCCCTCCAGTCGCTCTCTCTCTTCCCCCCCAGTCGCTCTCTCTCTTCCCCCAGTCGCTCTCTCTCTTCCCCCCCAGTTCATCTCTCTCTTCCCCCAGTCGCTCTCTCTCTTCCCCCCAGTCGCTCCCTCTCTTCCCCCCAGTCGCTCTCTCTCTTCCCCCCAGTCACTCTCTCTCTTCCCCCCCAGTCGCTCTCTCTCTTCCCCCCAGTCGCTCTCTCTCTTCCCCCCACTTGCTCTCTCTCTTGCCCCCCAGTCGCTCTCTCTCTTCCCCCCCAGTCGCTCTCTCTCTTCCCCCCAGTCGCTCTCTATCTTCCCCCCCAGTTGCTCTCTCTCTTCCCCCCCAGTCGCTCTCTCTCTTCCCCCCCAGTCGCTGTCTCTCTTCCCCTCCAGTCGCTCTCTCTCTTACCCCCCAGTCGCTCTCTCTCTTCCAACAATAACATGCCCTCGAAAAAGCCTCGGCACCGCCGGGCACTCCAGCGAGTATATAATAAAAGGATAGTGGTGTCTGTCTGTCTGTCCGCTATACACTCAAATGTTAGAGAGCGTACCTACACATATGTTATATCAAAAGGAAGCTGATGATCACGGGAGTGTCATAGGCATACTTACTTTTTGGTCAGACAAAAACTGTTCAGACAGTATACAAAAAACCTTCAAAAATCTGCTTATTAGCGGTTGACCAATCCTACCACTCATTAGCATTGAGTGACAAATTGGTTGACCAATCCTACAGTCCAGTAACCTGATGGTTGGCCAATCGGTGCATCACGGGGGGCATTTCATTCTATGTGTGGGCGGGCCTAATCCTGCAGCCTCCCGCAACGTCGCCACCATTTTTTCATACCGACAGCAACAGCACCAGCACAACAAACCCCCACATTGCGGTTCCGGCACAGTATCCCGCTCCCGGCCCGCTGGAGCGGGAGGTGAGTTGGGCTCACTCAGGCCGGGCCCGACAACTGCTCGGCGCGAGACACAGAGCGGGGGAACGGCAGCGGCCGGCCGTCAACCGCATGGCCCTGTAAACTGCCGTTCTACAAAAAAGCCTAGGCAACGCCGGGCCCCCCCAGCTAGTGATCAATACAAGGCATCAGTACAAAGGGTCAATACCAATGGATAGCCTAGTCAAACAGGAGAACTTAACGGACACTTTTCCATACCTAGATAATATCACCATTGCTGGTCATAACCAGAAGGAGCATGATGCCAATCTCCAGAAATTATTTGACGTTCTCCGTCGTCGCAACTGAACATTAAATGAGTCCGACTCTGTGAAATCAGTACCATCAGTCAACATCCTTGGCTAATGGGTGGGCAACGGTGTCATCAAACTGGATCTGAAGTGACTTCGTCCGCTTTAGGAGGGCAGGGCTCGGAAGGGGGGGAAGGGTTACCCCAGCAACCGGGCCCGGCCCTCTCTCACAGCCTCAAGCCGGCTCACGCCCGGTCCCATTTGCGGTCGTAGGGCGGGGACTCGCCCTCGCTCTCTCCTTCCCTCTGTCTCTCTCTCCTCCCCCCTCCCCTCTCCCCCTCCCCCTCCCCCTCCTACCCTCCCTCTGCCCTCTCCCCCCTCCCCCTCCCCTCTCCCTCCTCCCCCTCCCCTCTCCCCCCCTCTCCCCTCCCCTCTCCCCCTCCCCTCTCCCCCCTCCCCTCTCCCCATCCCCCTCCCCTCTCTCCCTCCCCCCTCCCCTCTCCCCGCTCCCCTCTCCCCCTCTCTCTCCCCCCTGCCTCACCCTCTCTCTCTCCCCCTCTCTCTCTCCCCCCTCCCTCCCCCTCTCTCTCTCCCCCCTCCCTCCCACTCTCTCTCTCCCCCTCCCTCCCCCCTCTCTCTCCCCCTCCCTCCCCCTCTCTCTCTCCCCCTCCCTCCCCCTCTCTCTCTCCCCCTCCCTCCCCCTCTCTCCCTCCCCCTCCCTCCCTCCCCCTCCCCCCTCTCTCTGCCCCCTCCCTCCCCCTCTCTCTGCCCCCTCCCTCCCCCTCTCTCTGCCCCCTCCCTCCCCCTCTCTCTCCCCCCTCTCTCTCTCCCCCGCTCTCCATCCCCACTCTCTCTCTCCCCTCTCTCTCTCTCCCCCCAGTCTCTCTCTCCCCCCCAGTCTCTCTCTCTCTCTTCTCCCCCCGTCTCTCTCTCTCTCTCCCCGTCTCTCTGTCTCTCCCCCAGTCTCTCTCTCTCTTTCTCCCCCCAGTCTCTCTCTCCATCCCTCTCTCTCTCCTTCCCTCTCTCTCTCTCCTTCCCTCTCTCTCTCTCTCCTTCCCGCTCTCTCTCTCCTTCCCTCTCTCTCGCTCTCCTTCCCTCTCTCTCTCTCTCCTTCCCTCTCCTTCCCTCTCTCTCTCCTTCTCTCTCCTTCCCTCTCTCTCTCCTTCTCTCTCCTTCCCTCTCTCTCTCTCTCTGTCTCTCTCTCCTTCCCTCTCTCCTTCCCTCTGTCTCTCTCACACATTCCCAGTCTCTCTCTCTCTCTCTCTCCCCCAGTCTCTCTCTCTCTCTTTCTCTCTCTTCCCCCAGTCGCTCTCTCCCCACCGTCTCTCACTTCTCCCCCAGTCTCTCTCTCTCCTTCCCTCTCTCTCTCTCCTTCCCTCTCTCTCTCCTTCCCTCTCTCTCACTCCTTCCCTCTCTCTCGCTCCTTCCCTTTCTCTCTCTCTCCTTCTCTCTCTCTCTCTCCTTCTCTCTCCTTCCCTCTCTCTCTCCTGCTCTCTCCTTCCCTCTCTCTCTCCTTCTCTCTCCCTCCCTCTCTCTCGCTGTCTCTCTCTCCTTCCCTCTCTCCTTCCCTCTCTCTCTCCCCCAGTATCAATCTCTCTCTCCCCCCAGCCTCTCTCTCTCTCTCACACTCCCAGTCTCTCTCTCTCCCCCAGTCTCTCTCTCTCCCCCAGTCTCTCTCTCCCCCAGTCTCTCTCTGCCCCCAATCTCTCTCTACCCCCCAGTCTCTCTCTGCCCCCCAGTCTCTCTCTGCCCCCCATCTCTTTCTCTTCTCCCCCCAATCTCTCTCTCTTTCTCTTCTCCCCCCAGTCTCTCTCTCTCTCTTCTCCCCCCAGTCTGTTAACCGCGCGGCCCTCTAAACTGCCCTGGCAACGCCGGGCCCCCCCAGCTAGTATATAATAAAAGGATAGTGGTGTCTGTCTGTATGTATGTCTGTCTGTCTATCTGTCCGTTATACACTCAAAAGTTATAGAGCGTACCTACACATATGTTATATCGAAAGAAAGCTGATGATCAGGGGAGTGTCATAGGCATATGTACTTTTTGGTCAGACAAAAATTGTTCGGACAGTATACAAAAAACTTTCAAAAATCTGCTCATTAGCGGTTAACCAATCCTACCGCTCATTAGCATTGAGTGACGTGATGGTTGACCAATCCTACAGTTCAGTAACCTGATGGCTGAACAATCGGTGCATCACAGGGGGCGTTTCATTCCGTGTGTGGGCGGGCCTAATCCTGCAGCCTCCCGAAACGTCGCCACCATTTTTTCATACCGACAGCGACAGCACCAGCACAACAAACCCCCACATTGCGGCTCTGGTACAGTATCCCGCTCCCGGCCCGCTGGAGCGGGAGGTGAGTTGGGCTCAATCGGGCCGGGCCGGGCCCGACAACCGCTCGGCGCGAGGCATCAGTACAAAGGGCCAATACCAATGGATAGCCTAGTCAAACAGGAGAACTTAATGGACACTTTTCCATATCTAGATAATATCACCATTGCTGGTCATAACCAGAAGGAGCATGATGCCAATCTCCAGAAATTTTTTGACGTTCTCTGTCATTGCAACTTAACCTTAAATGAGTCCAAATCTGTGAAATCAGTACCATCAGCCAACATCCTTGGCTACTGGGTGGGCAACGGTGTCATCAAAGTGGATCCGGAGTGACTTCATCCGCTTCAGGAGCTCCCTCCCCCTACGAATCTTGGCTCCCTTCATCGGGCACTCGGCATGTTCGCCTATTATGCGAAATGGATACCCCACTTCTCCGACAAGATCCAACTCCTGCTTCACGCAAAGTCATTTCCATTGGAGGCAACGACTATTTCAGCTTTCAACCTCCTCAAGCGACAACTGGAAAAAGCCACGCTTTCGTTCTATTGATGAAAATCTTCCTCTCGTGGTCGAGTGCAATGCATCGGATGTGGCAATCTCTGCTACCTTGAATCAAGGTGGTCGACCCGTTGCATTTCTGTCCAGAACTTCGCAGGGTAGCGAGCTCCATTATCCTTCTGTCGAGAAGGAGGCTACGGCCATCATCGAAGCGGTATGTAAATGGAGTCATTTTCTCGCTCGTCGCCATTTCACATTTATAACCGATCAGTGCTCCATGGCCTTTATGCTGGATAACCGGAAATGCACTAAGATCAAGAATAACAAAATACAACTCTGGAGGATGGAATTGTTGCCTTTGGATACACCATACATTATCGACCCGGCAAAGAGAATGTGGCCTTGGATACCCTCACATGGGCATTCTGCACTTCTATGTCAACTTCGACTCTGGCGGATCTTCATACTGACTTATGCCATCCTGGCGTTACCCGTATGTTGCACTTTGTGCGATCTAAAAATCTCCCATTTTCTACGGAAGATGTGAAAAGAACGTGCTCCTCCTGTAAAATTTGTGCAGAGTTAAAACCGCAATTCTTCTGTCCATCGGATGGCTCGCTCATACATGCTATGCAGCCTATGCAGCGACTCAGCATTGACTTTAAAGGGCCATTGCCTTCCTCAATGTGGAACACCTACATACTGACTATGGTGGACGAATATTCACGCTTTCCCTTTGCTTTCCCCTGTCCCAATATGTTTACTTCCACAGTGATCAAATGCCTTGATCAAGTCTTTTCCCTTTGCGGTACGGCCAATTTCATCCACTCTGATCGGGGTCCCTCCTTCATGTCAAGCGAATTCAAAAGTTATCTCTCTCAACGGGGAATTGCCACAAGTAAAATGACACCATACCATCCCATCGGTAACGGACAGGTTGAGAGATACAACACGATCATTTGGAACGCTGTTCATCTTGCGCTGAGGTCACGCAATCTACCAGACCAGCAGTGGAAAGCTATGCTCCCTGACGCGTTGCATTCCATCAGGTCTATCCTTTCTACTTCTACCAATGTCACACCTCACGAGCGATTCTTCAGCTTCCAGCATCGCTCCACCCATGGGACATCTCTACCGTCATGGTTGGCAGCTCCTGGCCCCGTGCTGCTCCGAAGATTCGTCCGATCGTCAAAAACCGATCCTCTAGTCGACGAGGTAGAACTTACAGACGTCAACCCCACGTACGCCCATGTGTGGTACCCGGATGGCCGGGAGTCCACCGTCTCGCTCCGGGACCTGGCTCCATGTCCGGCCGGTGCTGCGGACCCGACTGATGGAGGGACCCGCGGGGATGAGGCCAACTCTCTGTGCTCCCCCGAGGATGACGCCCTACCTGGGACATCGAGGGATCTGCCGGCTGCCCCGCCGGATCCGCTCAGGGAGCCGAGCACTCCCCGTGGGATGGCCACCCCGGGCCAGGATGCCGGTCAATCTCTGGCTAACCGACGGGACGAAGCCAGTTCTGTGCCTGTGTGGACCCGCACCTAGAGTCACGATCTCCCCAGCCTCCCTCGGGTTGATCAGAGCAACACGGGCCCTGTCGATCCACCGGCACAGATCAAGCGGCCCAGGGACCAAGACACGGTCCGGAGAGACGTGCCTTCTGGCCATAAACAAAAATCAAAAAGACTGCAGCTAGAAACATAGAAGATAGGAGCAGGAGTAGGCCATTCGGCCCTTCGAGCCTGCTCCGCCATTCAACGAGATCATGGCTGATCATCCAAACCCTAGCACCCGGTCCCTACACTGACAGCCATCCCACCCAAGCCCTATCCCCGTAACCCCGTAACCCCACGTATTTAATCCCCCCTAACGCTAAGGGCCAATTTTTATCATGGCCAATCAACCTAACCCGCACATCTTTGGACTGTGGGAGGAAACCGAAGCACCCGGAGGAAACCCACGCAAACACGGGGAGAATGTGCAAACTCCACACAGACAGTCACCCGAGGCCAGATTTGAACCCGGGTCCCTGGCGCTGTGAGGCAACACTGCTAACCACTATGCCATCATGCTCTGCCTAATCCGTTAAGAGGAAGTCGTCGGATTTCCAAATCTTTTAGGCAGGAAGAATGTCATAAATCTCATCATCGAGAAACTACCTATGAAATAACACTGGATGACCAGCTGGTGGCACCGTCCAAGGAGTATAAATACTCGGGTGTTGGCCCCAGCTTTCCAGGGACATTTTGTAAAGACAAGGAGCTAGTGGATACAACTAGACCTCCATGTTCTGAAACAAGTTGATTAAAGCCTTGCTTTATGCTCAAACCAAGTGCGTAGTGAGTTTTATTACATCAGGAACAATACGATGGATCAGTACAAATGGTCAATACAAGGGATCAATACAAGGGATCAGTACAAGGGATCAATACAAGGGATCAATACAGGGGATCAATACAGGGGTTCAATGCAAGGGATCAGTACAAGGGATCAATACAAGGGATCAATATCAGGGATCATTGATGATTCAGGGTGTGTGTGAGGATGATTCAGGGTGTGTGTGTGGCGATGATTCAGGTTGTGTGTGAGGATAATTCAGGGTGTGTGTGTGTGGATGATTCAGGGTGTGTGTGTGTGGATGATTCAGGGTGTGTCTGTGCGGATGATTCAGGGTGTATGTGTGTGGATGATTCAGGTTGTGTGCGTGAGGATGATTCAGGCTGTGTGTGTGGATGATTCAGGGTGTGTGCGAGGATGATTCAGGGTGTGTGTGTGTGAGGATGATTCAGGGTGTGTGTGGGGATGATTCAGGGTGTGCGTGAGAATGATTCAGGGTGTGTGTGGGGCTGATTCATGGTGTGTGTGAGGATGATTCAGGGTGTGTGTGGGGATGATTCAGGGTGTGTGTGAGGATGATTCAGGATGTGTGTGAGGATGATTCAGGATGTGTGAGGATGATTCAGGGTGTATGTGGGGATAATTACGGGTGCGTGTGTGTGGATGATTCAGGATGTGTGTGTGAGGATGATTCAGGGTGTGTGTGAGGATGATTCAGGGAGTGTGTGAGGATGATTCAGGGTGTGTGTGAGGATGATTCAGGGTGTGTGTGGGGATGATTCAGGGTGTGTGTGAGGATGATTCAGGGTGTGTGTGAGGATGAATCAGGGTGTGTGTGTGGGGACGATTCATGGTGTGTGTGAGGATGATTCATGGTGAGTGTGGGGATGATTCAGGGTGAGTGTAAGGATGATTCAGGGTGAGTGTGGGGATGATTCAGGGTGTGTGTGAGGATGATTCAGGGTGTCTGTGAGGATGATTCAGGGTGTGCCTGAGGATGATTCAGGTTGTGAGTGAGGATGATTCAGGGTGTGTTTGGGGATGATTCAGGGTGAGTGTGGGGATGATTCAGGGTATGTGTGAGGATGATTCAGGGTGTGTGAGGATGATTCAGGGTGTGTGTGGGGATGATTCAAGGTGTGTGTGAGGATGATTCAGGGTGTGTGTGAGGATGATTCAGGGTGTGTGTGAGGATGATTCAGGGTGAGTGTGGGGATGATTCAGGGTGAGCGTGAGGATGATTCAGGGTGAGTGTGGGGATGAATCAGGGTGTGTGAGGGTGATTCAGGGTGTGTCTGAGGATGATTCAGGGTGTGTATGAGGATGATTCAGGGTGTGTGTGGGGATGATTCAGGGTGTGTGTGAGGATGATTCAGGGTGTGTATGAGGATGATTCAGGGTGTGTGTGGGGATGATTCAGGGTGTGTGTGTGAGGATGATTCAGGGTGTGTGTGAGGATGATTCAGGGTGTGTCTGAGGATGATTCAGGGTGTGTGTGTGGGGATGATTCAGGGTGTGTGTGAGGATGATTCAGGGTGTGTGTGAGGATGATTCAGGGTGTGTCTGAGGATGATTCAGGTTGTGTGTGCGGATGATTCAGGGTGTGTGAGGATGATTCAGGGTGTGTGTGTGGATGATTAAGTGTGTGTCTGAGGATGATTCAGGTTGTGTGTGAGGATGGTTCAGGGTGTATGTGGGAATGATTAAGGGTGTGTGTGTGTGGATGTTTCAGGGTGTGTGTAGTGTATGTACCCGTCTACCTTTAAGAGAACTATTGTATGTAACCGTTCACCTTTAAGAGAACTACTTTAGGTGTGGCACTACTTGTTTGGCTTCTGTATACTGTAATACCGATGGTGACCACACCGGTATATAAGTGTTGTGGCATGATTCCTTGGGCAGATTCGCCCTGACCTTCGAATAGTAAAGACCTGTTTGTTTGTTATTCCTGAAGTCTGTGTCGTTATTAACTGTACAACCCACAGACTTTACAGTGGCGACGAGTTCGATCGTACCCTGCGGCAAGACTATCAAAGCAACTAAAGAGCGTCGAAGAGAGGCAACCGCCCTCGTCGTTCTGCTGGAAGAAAACACGAGGCTGCAGCAATAGAAAGGAGGAAGACTTTAGCAACAAAAGCTTCCATCAGCAACAGGCACTGACTACCCTTCTACCACGGTGCGGAGTGAGCCGATCAGCAGGAAACAAGGCGGCCGCGGAGACTGTGAGTAGGGGAAAGTGTAAAGAATATCCGGAGGATAAGGGCTGTGCACTCGACCACGGTCGAGGGGGAGCGGAGCCGGTCAGAAAGTCGGGTCCAACGGCGTCGTGAGATAGCCGGACCGCGATCGGCGGGAAAAGCCGGGCAGCGACCGAAGCCACAAAGCGCTGAGACCGGGAGCAGGCGCGGGAAGAGAGAAACTCAGCCGCAGCCGGGGAGGGAAGCACCGGACTGCGTGAGGGCTGGGAGGCGAACGGGAGCCGGGCGTGTGGGAGAGGCAGAGCCGACCAAAGGAGGCTGCGCGAGAGCCAGTCCAGCGGCTGAACTGTTCCCCACCAACGGGGTACCCAGCGCCGGTAGAGCCGAACGTGGGGGAGAGAGAGACAGAGCCGAGCAAGGGGAGAGAGACTGCGCGAGAGCCAGTCCAGCGGCTGAACTGTTCTCCGTGAACGGGGTACCCAGCGCCGGTAGAGCCGTGCGAGCGGGAGAGAAAGACAGAGCCGAGTAAGGGGAGATGTGCGGAAGCCAGCCCAGCGGCTGAACCTGTCCGCTGTGGGGAAAGCGTACCCCTCCCACCAGGGAAGAAACGCGGGAAGCCGCCATTAGGCGGAGAAGACGACAGACGCGGGAAACCGCCATTGAAGGGGCGGGGAGAGAAGGAAAGAGCGGGAAACCGCCATTTTCACGGGAAAAACCGCCATCTTAGAAATAAATAAATAATAAATAAGAATTTAAAGAAATACTTGTGCTGCTCCCAAGGAAAGGAAGATGCCTAAGCGAGGGAATATTAACGATTTTAATTCTGAGATAGAAGACTGGGCCACGTACGTGGAACGCATCGAGATCTATTGTGAAGCCAACAAAATAGAGGAAGACGACAAAGCGATAACATTGCTAAACTCGATGGGCGCAAAGACATACGGGCTCTTGAAGCATCTACTAGCACCAGCTAAACCGGCGGATCAGACTTTCGAAGGGATTGTGGCTGTTCTGAAGGACCACTTGAACCCCACACCGTTGATGTTGGCTGAACGATTCAAATTCTATGCAAGAACGCAACGGAAAGATGAAAGCAACGCGGAATATTTGGTCGAACTGCGTAGGCTAGCGAAATGCTGCCAGTTCGGAGGGAATCTGACAGAGGCACTGCGAAACAAGTTCGTATGCGGATTGTCCAAGGAAGGGACACAAAAGCGACTACTCGAAGAGAACGACCTCATACTTGACAGGGCTGTCCTTATAGCCGCATCGCACGAAGCCGCAGCGAAAGGAACGGCGGAAATGCAGCTAAAGGCGGCGGCACTTGGGGTGGACCAAATTACCTCAAGTACAACAAAATGCTATCGTTGTGGGAAGACAACACACGACCAGAATCAATGCTGGTTTAAGAACCAAGAATGTAGGAAATGTGGCAAACTGGGTCACATCGCTAAGGTATGCCGGTCAGGGAAGAAGACCAACAACCAAAGGAAGCCACCACAAGAAAAGTACAACAAGGTACACAAGGTGGCTGAGAAGAGTTCAGACGAACAGAATTCAGACTCAGACCCAAACAGCCAGGAGCTGGGTAGTCTGAGAATTCACAATGTGAGTAAGGAAGCTGACCTACAAACTATCTGGGTCATACTAAAAATAGCTGGAGTCCAAGTAAGAATGGAGTTGGACACTGGATCAGCTCTATCAGTCATAAATCGAAGGGACTACCACCGGCTATTCTCTCACATACCCTTAAGAAATACCAAGTTCGTATTGCAGACATACACGGGGCATAAGGTATACCCCATGGGGAAGATAAGAGTCAAGGTGAGAGATAGGGGTAAAGAACACCCAAGAATGAACTTGTACGTATTATCTGAGGGAGGACCACCACTTCTAGGACGAGAGTGGATCAAGAAAATAGACATGGAATGGCACTATCTAAAAGCCATAATGAGTGAGGACTCGGTGCAAGCTATCAGCTCAGATTCTGAAACGGATGACGATAAGACCAACTCAAATATGGAAGACAAGGCTAAAATGAACTTGCCGACTATGGTGGAGAAAACGAAGACATGCATAAAGGCTTATGCTACCGAGAAGAATAAAGCTTCAGAGCAGAACTCCAGTTTGACAGAGAATTCTGAGCCTGTTCAAGTTAAGGACTTATCCACGACGGAAGAACACCGAACTCGGACTCAAACTTATTTCAAAGTACGACAACAATTAGAACAGTTGAGTTACCGTCTCGTACAAGAGATGAAAACAATGGAAAAGTTCTGGGACGCCGAATGGGAGAACCTGGAAAGACAGCAGAGGCAGCTAGCTCAAGCAAAGAGCGACCATAGAGCCATCGTGACCAATTACCGATCACATCTCCCTTATGATGTTCAGGAGTTAGAATATTTGCATGATCTAGAGATACAGCATAAAGGCAAACCACGCTACACTGAGGATTTTGTTCTGCAATTGGAGACGGAGTTAGTGCAGGCAAGGTTAAGAGAAGCTGAATCGCAGTGTGCACTTAAAGATATGCAGAAAAAAATCTTGGACATGGAAAAGAGAAACGCTTCTTTACCTGATGTGAATAATGTGGCCATGTTGCAAGAGGAGCTTATAGGGGCGAAACTGAAAGAAGCTAAGCAAAGGATGTTGGAACTTGAAACACAGAACCAAATCAGCAGTAACCAGCTATGTCGAGCAGAGAAGGAGTGCTATGGTCTACATGAGAAGGTGCAATATCTCTCAGCCCAGAATAAGGGACTACTCACTCAGTTAAATGAAAGTAATCGGAAAATGGCTGAGATAGACTGCAAGAATAAAGAAGATTTGATGGCAGTGAGACTTCGAGAGGCAGATAGCATAGCAGCCTTGGCTGAACTCCAACAGGAAATTGCGAAAGAAGCAAATGAAGAGGAATCTTCAGGAAGCCAGGATGTTATTCCAGTTCTTCTCTACGACTCCTTACAAGCAGAGTGTGAGAAGTTGAAAGAACAGTATGAATAGGCCCAGGCTACAATTCTGGAGGGGGTTAACTCAGCAACCTCCGAAAAGCTAGTTTCAGTAGAAGCATATGAACAACTAAAGGTTGAACATGAGCAAGAAGTCCAAAGGCTGCAGGAAATTCTTGATGAGCTCAAGGCCAAGACAGACTCATCGGTAGAAGTTCCATCCATAGATGAGAAATTAGAGGTGAAAGACATGGCAGAACATGAAAGACAAGGGCCTAGAAATTCACTAGCCTTAGCGCCGCTTTTGAGGCGCTAGAGGGACTAGCGCCAGAGTTATGGCCAGTTTAAAAATTCCCTGGGGCCCTAAATCGGCGTTGCACCGGTAGCGCTGCGCCGGCACCGATGACGTCATCGGTGTGCGCAGCGTCCCGGTTGCCGTGGTAACCCGCCCGAACTCCGAAATTGAGTTGCGGCCGCCTCGCCCGTGGCAGCCGCAAGCAACATTCTGGCAGAGGTGCCTTACTTCAGTTTGCGCCGGCGCATTAAAGGCCCCGCGGCGGCCGGCCACTTTCCCGCCAGCCGCCTGCCCGCAGCTCCCTCCCCGGACTTCTCCCCCCCCCCCCCCAGAACAGATGCAAGCCCGGCACTTGTCCGAGGTGCCGGGCTCATTTTTAAGCTGATTTGCGCGGGCCGCGGCCGGGTGCAGGCAGCTCCTCCTTAACGGGAGGAGGAGGCCTGCACGTCCCCAGCCTGCCGCACCGCATCGGGTACCGCAGCGCCGGAATTGCGGCGCGAAACGGCAGTTAGCGCCGATGTACCGCCGCAAAGACCCTTCAGTAGCGCCGGCAGCCGTTTGGGCGCGACGCCACTGAATTTTTGGCGCGCGCAGGGGACTTAGCGCCGGCACTAACTTCCGGCGCTAAAGCCCTGGCTAAGCCAAAACCCAATTTCTAGGCCAAGGTGTCCAAGAACTCATAAAAATATTGAAGGAAACCCAAGACAAATATGAGGCGGCAATGTCCGAGGTTCAACAACTTGAAGAACAGATTCAACTGGGAATCCTTTCAGTGGAAGAAAAGGAAACTGTAAGAAACACAGAGACTGTAAGAATGGTCCCTGAACATGAGCTAGAGAGCATCAGGGCGCAACTTTTCCGAGCGCTGAAAGCCAGAGTACAAGAGGAACAGAAGGTGGAAGCATTGGAGGAAAAGGTGGATGAAATGGAGAAGACTCTGATCCACAGTGTTCCCATGGAAGAGTTAACGGTCAGCCAACTCCTTCATATGCTGAGGGAAAAGACTCTGCAATGGGAACAATCTGAACACGAGCTTCAATCTTCAACGGGAAGGAGTTCGGAGCTCTCAAAAGTTTGGGAAATAGCTGATGTTGCAAAACAGACTTTACTGGGATGCCAAAAGTACGCTGAATCGCGTCTATGTGAACAACAGAATGTTGAAACAGCTGCTCCAGTAGAAGGATTGAATAGCCTGATCAATCAATCCCCGAGGGAAGGGGAAGTGTTGAAATCACAAATGAGGTCATTAGTGAAGGATTTGCAGGAAACCCAGGAAGAGCGGGATGAAGATGAATGCATGAAGAAGTCTTTTCAAGAAAGATGTCTAGGGAAGGAACCACAGTCAGCTAACGTCCAGATGGGTAAGGAGGAAGTAGAAGGCCCTCTCGCTGGCCTAACTCAGGATGAACCCGAATATTACCATGACCTGTTGAGTGACACTGAATATTACGAGGATGTGGTCTGCCCAGTTTGTGATGAAAACTCCCAAAGTGCCGAAATCAGGATGAAGCACTTAAAGTCGAAGGAACATAGAGAGTTGGTGGCGCTACAGCTGGCAGCTGATAAGGGAGCCCCGAGAGTCTCCAAAAAGCAGAAAAGAAAAAGAAGATGCAGAAGATGATAACTATCGCAAATATTATCACTTCTATCAGATCATGCGTGGACCCTACGAAAGGAGTTAAATCAGTTGGGAAGTAGGAAAATATCAAGGCAACCCAGTTGTTGTAAAAGTCAGCACTGCTGGTTCAGCAGGACGAAAGTTCAAGCTGTTACGTCAAGAAAAGGATATGGAGGAGTCACGCTAGCAATGTGAACCATCTACACCAAAGAGATGTTGTTCGGACCGAGTCAAGATCAGAGACTGAATCTGTGAACTGTTCCCGCAGAGACTGAACCTGTGAACTGTTTCCCACCGAGACGATGTCTGTAAATTGTTTTATATGAAGTTGAAGATATGTTATGTTTAACGGGGACTCTGTATGTAATAAGCTAAAAAGGGAGGATTGTAGTGTATGTACCCGTCTACCTTTAAGAGAACTATTGTATGTAACCGTTCACCTTTAAGAGAACTACTTTAGGTGTGGCACTACTTGTTTGGCTTCTGTATACTGTAATACCGACCGGTGACCACACCGGTATATAAGTGTTGTGGCATGATTCCTTGGGCAGATTCGCCCTGACCTTCGAATAGTAAAGACCTGTTTGTTTGTTATTCCTGAAGTCTGTGTCGTTATTAACTGTACAACCCACAGACTTTACAGTGTGTGTGTGAGGATGATTCAGGGTGTGTGTGAGGATGATTCAGGGTGTGTGTGGGGATGATTCAGGGTGTGTGTGAGGAAGATTCAGGGTGTGTGTGTGAGGATGATTCACGGTGTGTGTGAGGATGATTCAGGGTGTGTGTGTAAGGATGATTCAGGGTGTGTGTGAGGAAGATTCTGGGTGTGTGTGTGGGGATGATTCAGGTTGTGTGTGAGGATGATTCAGGGTGTGTGTGAGGATGATTCAGGGTGAGTGTGGGGATGTTTCAGGGTGAGTGTGAGGATGCTTCAGGGAGAGTGTGGGGATGATTCCTTGTGTGTGTGAGGATGATTCAGGGTGTGTCTGAGGATGATTCAGGGTGTGTGTGAGGATGATTCAGGGTGTGTGTGAGGATGATTCAGTGTGTGTGTGAGGATGATTCAGGGTGTGTGTGTGGGGATGATTCACGGTGTGTGTGAGGACGATTCAGGGTGTGTGTGAGGATGATTCAGGGTGTGTCTGAGGATGATTCAGGTTGTGTGTGAGGATGATTCAGGGTGTGTGTGGGGATGATTCAAGGTGTGTGTGGGGATGATTCAAGGTGTGTGTGAGGATGATTCAGGGTGTGTGTGAGGATGATTCAGCGTGTGTGTGCGGATGATTCAAGGTGTGTGTGAGGATGATGCAGGGTGTGTGTGGGGATGATTCAGGGTGTGTGTGAGGATGATTCAGGGTGTGTCTGAGGATGATTCAGGGTGTGTGTGTGAGGATGATTCAGGGTGTGTGTGAGGATGATTCAGTGTGTGTGTGAGGATGATTCAGGGTGTGTGTGTGGGGATGATTCACGGTGTGTGTGAGGACGATTCAGGGTGTGTGTGAGGATGATTCAGGGTGTGTCTGAGGATGATTCAGGTTGTGTGTGAGGATGATTCAGGGTGTGTGTGGGGATGATTCAAGGTGTGTGTGGGGATGATTCAAGGTGTGTGTGAGGATGATTCAGGGTGTGTGTGAGGATGATTCAGCGTGTGTGTGCGGATGATTCAAGGTGTGTGTGAGGATGATGCAGGGTGTGTGTGGGGATGAGTCAGGGTGTGTGTGAGGATGATTCAGGGTGTGTGAGGATGATTCAGGGTGTGTGTGGGGATGTTTCAGGGTGTGTGTGAGGATGATTCAGGGTGTGTGTGAGGATGATTCAGGGTGTGTGTGAGGATGATTCAGGGTGTGTGTGTGAGGATGATTCAGGGTGTGTGTGTGAGGATGATTCAGGGTGAGTGTGGGGATGAATCAGGGTGTGTGTGAGGGTGATTCAGGGTGTGTCTGAGGATGATTACGGGTGTGTCTGAGGATGATTCAGGTTGTGTGTGCGGATGATTCAGGGTGTGTGAGGATGATTCAGGGTGTGTGTGTGGATGATTAAGGGTGTGTTTGAGGATGATTCCGGTTGTGTGTGAGGATGATTCAGGGTGTGTGTGTGTGGATTATTCAGGGTGTGTGTGTGAGGATGATTCAGGGTGTGTGTGAGGATGATTCAGGGTGTGTGTGAGGATGATTC
Source organism: Somniosus microcephalus (assembly GCF_052327205.1). Taxonomy (NCBI): domain Eukaryota; kingdom Metazoa; phylum Chordata; class Chondrichthyes; order Squaliformes; family Somniosidae; genus Somniosus; species Somniosus microcephalus. The sequence continues at coordinate 30,592 of NW_028226200.1, read as the reverse complement.
AGGGTGTGTGTGAGGATGATTCAGGCTGTGTGTGTGAGGATGATTCAGGGTGTGTGTGAGGATGATTCAGGGTGTGTGTGAGGATGATTCAGGGTGTGTGTGGGGATGATTCAGGGTGTGTGTGGGAGGATGATTCAGGGTGAGTGTGGGGATGATTCAGGGTGTGTGTGAGGATGATTCAGGGTGAGTGTGGGGATGATTCATTGTGTGTGTGAGGATGATTCAGGGTGTGTCTGAGGATGATTCAGGGTGTGTGTGAGGATGATTCAGGGTGTGTGTGGGGATGATTCAGGGTGTGTGTGTGAGGATGATTCGGGGTGTGTGTGAGGATGATTCAGGGTGTGTCTGAGGATGATTCAGGGTGTGTGTGTGAGGATGATTCAGGGTGTGTGTGAGGATGATTCAGGGTGTGTGTGTGAGGATGATTCAGGGTGTGTGTGAGGATGATTCAGTGTGTGTGTGTGGGGATGATTCTGGTTGTGTGTGAGGATGATTCAGGGTGTGTGTGAGGATGATTCAGGGTGTGTCTGGGGATGATTCAGGGTGCGTGGGGGAATGATTCAGGGTGTGTGTGTGAGGATGATTCAGGGTGAGTGTGGGGATGTTTCAGGGTGAGTGTGAGGATGATTCAGGGAGAGTGTGGGGATGATTCATTGTGTGTGTGAGGATGATTCAGGGTGTGTGTGAGGATGATTCAGGGTGTGTGACGATGATTCAGGGTGTGTGTGGGGATGATTCAGGGTGTGTGTGAGGATGATTCAGGGTGTGTCTGAGGATGATTCAGGGTGTGTGTGAGGATGATTCAGGGTCTGTGTGAGGATGATTCAGGGTGTGTGTGTGAGGATGATTCAGGGTGATTGTGAGGATGATTGAGGGTGTGTGTGTGGGGATGATTCAGGGTATGTGTGAGGATGATTCAGGGTGTGTGTGAGGATGATTCAGGGTGTGTCTGAGGATGATTCAGGTTGTGTGTGCGGATGATTCAGGGTGTGTGAGGATGATTCAGGGTGTGTGTGTGGATGATTAAGGGTGTGTTTGAGGATGATTCAGGTTGTGTGTAAGGATGATTCAGGGTGTGTGTGTGAGGATAATACAGGGTGTGTGTGATGATGAATCAGGGTGTGTGAGGATGATTCAGGATGTGTGTGTGGATGATTCAGGTTGTGTGTGAGGATGATTCAGGGTGTGTGTGAGGATGATACAGGCTGTGTGTGTGAGGATGAATCAGGGTCTGTGTGGGGGGATGATAAATGGTGTGTGGGGATGATTCAGGGTGTGTGTGGGGATGATTCAGGGTGTGTGTGGGGATGATTCAGGGTGTGTGTGAGGATGATTCAGGGTGTGTGAGGATGATTCAGGGTGTGTGTGGGGATGATTCAAGGTGTGTGTGAGGATGATTTATGGTGTGTGTGTGGATGATTCAGGGTGTGTGTGGGGATGATTCAGGGTGTGTGTGGGGATTATTCAGGGTGTGTGTGTGAGGATGATTCAGGGTGTGTGTGAGGATGATTAAGGGTGTGTGTGGTGATGATTCAGGGTGTGTGTGTGAGGATGATTCAGGGAGTGTGTGGGGATGATTCAGGTTGTGTGTGAGGATGATACAGGGTGTGTGTGAGGATGATTCAGGGTGTGTGTGAGGATGATTCAGGGTGTGTGTGAGGATGATACAGCGTGTGTGTGAGGATGATACAGGGTGTGTGTGAGGATGATTCATGCTGTGTGTGAGGATGATACAGGGTGTGTGAGGATGATTCAGGGTGTGTGTGAGGATGATTCAGGGTGTGTGTGAGGATGATTCAGGGTGTGTGTGAGGATGATTCAGGGTGTGTGTATGGATGATTCAGGTTGTGTGTGAGGATGATTCAGGGTGTATGTGAGGATGATACAGTGTGTATGTGTGAGGATGATCAGAGTCTGTGTGGGGGGATGATAAATGATGTGTGGGGATGATTCAGGGTGTGTGTGTGAGGATGATACAGGGTGTGTGTGTGAGGATGATTCAAGGTGTGTGTGAAGATGATTTAGGGTGTGTGTGTGGATGATTCAGGGTGTGTGTGGGGATGATTCAGGGTGTGTGTGGGGATGATTCAAGGTGCATGTGGGGATGATTCAGGGTGTGTGTAGGGATGATTCAGGGTGTGTGTGTGAGGATGATTCAGGGTGTGTGTGGGGATGATTCAGGATGTGTGTGAGGATGATTCAGGTTGTGTGTGAGGATGATTCAAGTTGTGTGTGAGGATGTTTCAGGGTGCGTGTGAGGGTGATTCATGGTGTGTGTGGTGGGATGATTCAGCGTGTGTGTGGGGATGATTGAGGGTGTGTGTGACGATGATTCAGGATGTGTGTGGATGATTCAGGGTACGTGTGGATGATTCAGGGTATGTGTATGAGGATGATTCAGGGTGTGTGTGAGGATGATTCAGGGTGTGTGTGGGGATGATTCAGGGTGTGTGTGATGCTGATTCAGGGTGTGTGTGGCTGATTCAGGGTACGTGTGGATGATTCAGGTTATGAATATGAGGATGATTCAGGGTGTGTGTGTGAGGAAGATTCAGGGTGTGTGTAAGGATGATTCAGGGTATATGTGAGGATGATTCAGGGCGTGTGTGTGAGGATGATTCAGTGTGTGTGTGAGGATGATTCAGGGTGTGTGTGGGGATGATTCAAGGTGTGTGTGGGGATGATTCAAGGTGTGTGTGAGGATGATTCAGGGTGTGTGTGAGGATGATTCAGCGTGTGTGTGCGGATGATTCAAGGTGTGTGTGAGGATGATGCAGGGTGTGTGTGGGGATGAGTCAGGGTGTGTGTGAGGATGATTCAGGGTGTGTGAGGATGATTCAGGGTGTGTGTGGGGATGTTTCAGGGTGTGTGTGAGGATGATTCAGGGTGTGTGTGAGGATGATTCAGGGTGTGTGTGAGGATGATTCAGGGTGTGTGTGTGAGGATGATTCAGGGTGTGTGTGTGAGGATGATTCAGGGTGAGTGTGGGGATGAATCAGGGTGTGTGTGAGGGTGATTCAGGGTGTGTCTGAGGATGATTACGGGTGTGTCTGAGGATGATTCAGGTTGTGTGTGCGGATGATTCAGGGTGTGTGAGGATGATTCAGGGTGTGTGTGTGGATGATTAAGGGTGTGTTTGAGGATGATTCCGGTTGTGTGTGAGGATGATTCAGGGTGTGTGTGTGTGGATTATTCAGGGTGTGTGTGTGAGGATGATTCAGGGTGTGTGTGAGGATGATTCAGGGTGTGTGTGAGGATGATTCAGGGTGTGTGTGAGGATGATTCAGGCTGTGTGTGTGAGGATGATTCAGGGTGTGTGTGAGGATGATTCAGGGTGTGTGTGAGGATGATTCAGGGTGTGTGTGGGGATGATTCAGGGTGTGTGTGGGAGGATGATTCAGGGTGAGTGTGGGGATGATTCAGGGTGTGTGTGAGGATGATTCAGGGTGAGTGTGGGGATGATTCATTGTGTGTGTGAGGATGATTCAGGGTGTGTCTGAGGATGATTCAGGGTGTGTGTGAGGATGATTCAGGGTGTGTGTGGGGATGATTCAGGGTGTGTGTGTGAGGATGATTCGGGGTGTGTGTGAGGATGATTCAGGGTGTGTCTGAGGATGATTCAGGGTGTGTGTGTGAGGATGATTCAGGGTGTGTGTGAGGATGATTCAGGGTGTGTGTGTGAGGATGATTCAGGGTGTGTGTGAGGATGATTCAGTGTGTGTGTGTGGGGATGATTCTGGTTGTGTGTGAGGATGATTCAGGGTGTGTGTGAGGATGATTCAGGGTGTGTCTGGGGATGATTCAGGGTGCGTGGGGGAATGATTCAGGGTGTGTGTGTGAGGATGATTCAGGGTGAGTGTGGGGATGTTTCAGGGTGAGTGTGAGGATGATTCAGGGAGAGTGTGGGGATGATTCATTGTGTGTGTGAGGATGATTCAGGGTGTGTGTGAGGATGATTCAGGGTGTGTGACGATGATTCAGGGTGTGTGTGGGGATGATTCAGGGTGTGTGTGAGGATGATTCAGGGTGTGTCTGAGGATGATTCAGGGTGTGTGTGAGGATGATTCAGGGTCTGTGTGAGGATGATTCAGGGTGTGTGTGTGAGGATGATTCAGGGTGATTGTGAGGATGATTGAGGGTGTGTGTGTGGGGATGATTCAGGGTATGTGTGAGGATGATTCAGGGTGTGTGTGAGGATGATTCAGGGTGTGTCTGAGGATGATTCAGGTTGTGTGTGCGGATGATTCAGGGTGTGTGAGGATGATTCAGGGTGTGTGTGTGGATGATTAAGGGTGTGTTTGAGGATGATTCAGGTTGTGTGTAAGGATGATTCAGGGTGTGTGTGTGAGGATAATACAGGGTGTGTGTGATGATGAATCAGGGTGTGTGAGGATGATTCAGGATGTGTGTGTGGATGATTCAGGTTGTGTGTGAGGATGATTCAGGGTGTGTGTGAGGATGATACAGGCTGTGTGTGTGAGGATGAATCAGGGTCTGTGTGGGGGGATGATAAATGGTGTGTGGGGATGATTCAGGGTGTGTGTGGGGATGATTCAGGGTGTGTGTGGGGATGATTCAGGGTGTGTGTGAGGATGATTCAGGGTGTGTGAGGATGATTCAGGGTGTGTGTGGGGATGATTCAAGGTGTGTGTGAGGATGATTTATGGTGTGTGTGTGGATGATTCAGGGTGTGTGTGGGGATGATTCAGGGTGTGTGTGGGGATTATTCAGGGTGTGTGTGTGAGGATGATTCAGGGTGTGTGTGAGGATGATTAAGGGTGTGTGTGGTGATGATTCAGGGTGTGTGTGTGAGGATGATTCAGGGAGTGTGTGGGGATGATTCAGGTTGTGTGTGAGGATGATACAGGGTGTGTGTGAGGATGATTCAGGGTGTGTGTGAGGATGATTCAGGGTGTGTGTGAGGATGATACAGCGTGTGTGTGAGGATGATACAGGGTGTGTGTGAGGATGATTCATGCTGTGTGTGAGGATGATACAGGGTGTGTGAGGATGATTCAGGGTGTGTGTGAGGATGATTCAGGGTGTGTGTGAGGATGATTCAGGGTGTGTGTGAGGATGATTCAGGGTGTGTGTATGGATGATTCAGGTTGTGTGTGAGGATGATTCAGGGTGTATGTGAGGATGATACAGTGTGTATGTGTGAGGATGATCAGAGTCTGTGTGGGGGGATGATAAATGATGTGTGGGGATGATTCAGGGTGTGTGTGTGAGGATGATACAGGGTGTGTGTGTGAGGATGATTCAAGGTGTGTGTGAAGATGATTTAGGGTGTGTGTGTGGATGATTCAGGGTGTGTGTGGGGATGATTCAGGGTGTGTGTGGGGATGATTCAAGGTGCATGTGGGGATGATTCAGGGTGTGTGTAGGGATGATTCAGGGTGTGTGTGTGAGGATGATTCAGGGTGTGTGTGGGGATGATTCAGGATGTGTGTGAGGATGATTCAGGTTGTGTGTGAGGATGATTCAAGTTGTGTGTGAGGATGTTTCAGGGTGCGTGTGAGGGTGATTCATGGTGTGTGTGGTGGGATGATTCAGCGTGTGTGTGGGGATGATTGAGGGTGTGTGTGACGATGATTCAGGATGTGTGTGGATGATTCAGGGTACGTGTGGATGATTCAGGGTATGTGTATGAGGATGATTCAGGGTGTGTGTGAGGATGATTCAGGGTGTGTGTGGGGATGATTCAGGGTGTGTGTGATGCTGATTCAGGGTGTGTGTGGCTGATTCAGGGTACGTGTGGATGATTCAGGTTATGAATATGAGGATGATTCAGGGTGTGTGTGTGAGGAAGATTCAGGGTGTGTGTAAGGATGATTCAGGGTATATGTGAGGATGATTCAGGGTGTGTGTGTGGGGATGATTCAGGGTGTGTGTGAGGATGATTCAGGGTATGTGTGTGAGGATGATTCAGGGTGTGTGTGGGGATGATTCAGGGTGAGTGTGAGGATGATTCAGGGTGAGTGTGGGGATGATTCAGGGTGTGTGTGAGGATGATTCAGGGTGTGCCTGAGGTTGTTTCAGGTTGTGAGTGAGGATGATTCAGGGTTTGTGTGGGGATGATTCAGGGTGAGTGTGGGGCTGATTCAGGGTGTGTGAGAGGATGATTCAGGGTGTGTGTGGATGATTCAGGGTGTGTGTGGGGAAGTTTCAAGGTGTGTGTGAGGATGATACAGTGTGTATGTGTGAGGATGATCAGAGTCTGTGTGGGGGGATGATAAATGATGTGTGGGGATGATTCAGGGTGTGTGTGTGAGGATGATACAGGGTGTGTGTGTGAGGATGATTCAAGGTGTGTGTGAGGATGATTTAGGGTGTGTGTGTGGATGATTCAGGGTGTGTGTGGGGATGATTCAGGGTGTGTGTGGGGATGATTCAAGGTGCATGTGTAAAAGCCAAATTGGATTCCTGCCAAACTATAGAACATCCGATCATATCTTCACCCTACAGACCCTAATTGACAAACACGTTCACCATAACAAAAGCAAAATCTACGCATGCTTTGTTGATTTCCAGAAGGCTTTCGACTCCATCTGACATGACGGTTTATTCCTGAAACTTATCGAAAGCGGGGTAGGAGGTAAAACATACGATGTAATTAAATCAATGTATACAAACAATAAATGTGCAGTTAAAATTGGAGACAAACAAACAAAATACTTCCCACAGGGGCGGGGGGTGATGCAGGGCTCGCCAATCTCACCGACACTCTTTAATATTTACATTAATGGATTGGCAAAACTACTTGAACAATCTACAGCACCCGGCCTCACCCTATATGAATCCAAGGTTAAATTCCTCCTCTATGCCGACGACCTGGTTCTGCTGTCACCAACTAAGGAGGGTCTACAGCAGAACCTGGACCTGCTGGAGTCGTACTGCCAGACTTGGGCCCTGACAATAAATCCCCAAAAAACCAAAGTCCTTGTGTTCCAGCAAAGATCCAAACAACATGGACCCACAATAAATTTCACAGTAGGAACAACCAAAATTGAACAAACCACTCACTACACATACTTGGGCTTAAAAATCAGTTCTACGGGAAACTTCAAACTGGCTGTGAATGAACTGAAAGAGAAAGCAAGAAGGGCTTTCTATGCCATCAAAAAATCAATCCAAATAGAAATCCCAATTAGCATTTGGCTCAAAATTTTCAAATCAGTAATTGAACCAATTGCACTCTATGGCAGTGAGGTCTGGGGACCACTAACACAACAAGATTTTGCAAAATGGGACAAACACCCAATTAAGATCCTACATGCGGAATTCTGTAAAAGTATCCTCCGGACTCAAAGGAAAACAGTAAACAACGCATGCAGGGCGGAACTAGGCCAATACCCATTAATAATCACTATCCAAAAAAGAGCCACCAAATTTTGGAATCACCTACAAATGAGCAACCCCCAATGCTATCACTACGACGCCCTGAAATGCCAAGAGCTGACCATAAAGAAGAATACCCTCAGTCAACTAGTCCTGGGACTCAATAAAGTAACTAATAACAATACTAACAATAACCAGCCCCAGGACAGTGACAGGGTAACACAAAGAATTCGACCCAACACAATCGTCGCTAAGCAAAAGGAAAAATATCTGTCATATTGGGCAGAAACAACAAAAACCCAAAGCAAACTCAATTGCTACTTGGCCCTAAACAGACAATACAACATAGCTGATTACCTGACCATGGTAAAGGATAACAAACTGAGAAGAACCTTGACAAGGTACAGACTTAGCGAACATAGCCTAGCGATCGAAAAAGGCAGACACAGGCAGACCAGGCTGCCAAGAGAAGACAGGATATGCTCTCACTGCAGTCAGGGAGTAGTTGAGACAGAGATGCACTTCCTCACAGCCTGTGGAAAATATCAGGGCATCAGAGAGAATTTCTATCAAAAATTCTCACAAATATGCCCTGAATTCAGAAATCTGACTGACAACCAAAAACTCCCATTCCTACTGGGGGAGGAGAGAAGCTGTGTAACACTGGCGGCACACTATGTTACAGCTTGCCATGAACAGAGGGACAACCAGTAAACTAAGACAAGAGTATATATAGACAAGGCGAAAATATATTTATAAACTCAGGGATATACCTGTTTATACACTGTATGAATGGAACCGCGTTTATGTGTTCAACCATAAATGTATTTTGATGCTTTGGCAACATAAGATGTACCTTATCATGCCAATAAAGCGATTTGTATTGTATTGTATTGTATTGTGTGGATGATTCAGGGTACGTGTGGATGATTCAGGGTATGTGTATGAGGATGATTCAGGGTGTGTGTGTGAGGATGATTCAGGGTGTGTGTGAGGATGATTCAGGGTGTGTGTGGGGATGATTCAGGGTGTGTGTGACGCTGATTCAGGGTGTGTGTGGCTGATTCAGGGTACGTGTGGATGATTCAGGTTATGAGTATGAGGATGATTCAGGGTGTGTGTGTGAGGAAGATTCAGGGTGTGTGTGAGGATGATTCAGGGTATATGTGAGGATGATTCAGGGTGTGTGTGTGGGGATGATTCAGGGTGTGTGTGAGGATGATTCAGGGTATGTGTGTGAGGATGATTCAGGGTGTGTGTGGGGATGATTCAGGGTGAGTGTGAGGATGATTCAGGGTGTGTGTGAGGATGATTCAGGGTGTGTGTGCGGATGATTCAAGGTGTGTGTGAGGATGATGCAGGGTGTGTGTGGGCATGAGTCAGGGTGTGCGTGAGGATGATTCAGGGTGTGTGAGGATGATTCAGGGTGTGTGTGGGGATGTTTCAGTGTGTGTGTGAGGATGATTCAGGGTGTGTGTGAGGATGATTCAGGGTGTGTGTGAGGATGATTCAGGGTGTGTCTGAGGATGATTCAGGGTGTGTGTGTGAGGATGATTCAGGGTGAGTGTGGGGATGAATCAGGGTGTGTGTGAGGGTGATTCAGGGTGTGTCTGAGGATGATTACGGGTGTGTCTGAGGATGATTCAGGTTGTGTGTGCGGATGATTCAGGGTGTGTGAGGATGATTCAGGGTGTGTGTGTGGATGATTAAGGGTGTGTTTGAGGATGATTCAGGTTGTGTGTGAGGATGATTCAGGGTGGATGTGGGGATGATTAAGGGTGTGTGTGTGTGGATTATTCAGGGTGTGTGTGTGAGGATGATTCAGGGTGTGTGTGAGGATGATTCAGGGTGTGTGTGAGGATGATTCAGGGTGTGTGTGAGGATGATTCAGGCTGTGTGTGTGAGGATGATTCAGGGTGTGTGTGAGGATGATTCAGGGTGTGTGTGGGAGGATGATTCAGGGTGAGTGTGGGGATGATTCAGGGTGTGTGTGAGGATGATTCAGGGTGAGTGTGGGGATGATTCATTGTGTGTGTGAGGATGATTCAGGGTGTGTCTGAGGATGATTCAGGGTGTGTGTGAGGATGATTCAGGGTGTGTGTGGGAATGATTCAGGGTGTGTGTGTGAGGATGATTCGGCGTGTGTGTGAGGATGATTCAGGGTGTGTCTGAGGATGATTCAGGGTGTGTGTGTGAGGATGATTCAGGGTGTGTGTGAGGATGATTCAGGGTGTGTGTGTGAGGATGATTCAGGGTGTGTGTGAGGATGATTCAGTGTGTGTGTGTGGGGATGATTCTGGTTGTGTGTGAGGATGATTCAGGGTGTGTGTGAGGATGATTCAGGGTGTGTCTGGGGATGATTCAGGGTGTGTGGGGGAATGATTCAGGGTGTGTGTGTGAGGATGATTCAGGGTGAGTGTGGGGATGTTTCAGGGTGATTGTGAGGATGATTCAGGGAGAGTGTGGGGATGATTCATTGTGTGTGTGAGGATGATTCAGGGTGTGTGTGAGGATGATTCAGGGTGTGTGAGGATGATTCAGGGTGTGTGTGGGGATGATTCAGGGTGTGTGTGAGGATGATTCAGGGTGTGTCTGAGGATGATTCAGGGTGTGTGTGTGAGGATGATTCAGGGTCTGTGTGAGGATGATCCAGGGTGTGTGTGTGAGGATGATTCCGGGTGATTGTGAGGATGATTCAGGGTGTGTGTGTGGGGATGATTCAGGGTATGTGTGAGGATGATTCAGGGTGTGTGTGAGGATGATTCAGGGTGTGTCTGAGGATGATTCAGGTTGTGTGTGAGGATGATTCAGGGTGTGTGTGGGGATGATTCAGGGTGTGTGTGCGGATGATTCAAGGTGTGTGAGGATGATTCAGGGTGTGTGTGAGGATGATTTAGGGTGTGTGTGTGAGGATGATTCAGGGTGATTGTGAGGATGATTCAGGGTGTGTGTGTGGGGATGATTCAGGGTATGTGTGAGGATGATTCAGGGTGTGTGTGAGGATGATTCAGGGTGTGTCTGAGGATGATTCAGGTTGTGTGTGAGGGTGATTCAGGGTGTGTGTGGGGATGATTCAGGGTGTGTGTGGGGATGATTCAAGGTGTGTGAGGATGATTCGGGGTGTGTGTGAGAATGATTTAGGGTGTGTGTGTGGGGATGATTCACGTTGTGTGTGACTATGATTCAGGGTGTGTGTGAGGATGATTCAGGTGTGTGTGAGGATGATTCAGGGTGTGTGTGGGGATGATTCAGGGTGTGTGTGAGGATGATTCAGGGTGTGTGTGGGGATGATTCAGGGTGTGTGTGAGGATGAATCAGGGTGTGTGTGGGATGATTCAGGGTGTGTGTGAGAATGATTTAGGGTGTGTGTGTGGGGATGATTCACGTTGTGTGTGACTATGATTCAGGGTGTGTGTGAGGATGATTCAGGGTGTGTGTGAGGATGATTCAGGGTGTGTGTGGGGATGATTCAGGGTGTGTGTGAGGATGATTCAGGGTGTGTGTGGGGATGATTCAGGGTGTGTGTGAGGATGAATCAGGGTGTGTGTGGGGATGATTCAGGGTGTGTGTGAGGTTGATTCAGGGTGTGTGTGGGGATGAGTCAGGGTGTGCGTGAGGATGATTCAGGGTGTGTGAATATGATTCAGGGTGTGTGTGGGGATGTTTCAGTGTGTGTGTGAGGATGATTCAGGGTGTGTGTGAGGATGATTCAGGGTGTGTGTGAGGATGATTCAGGGTGTGTCTGAGGATGATTCAGGGTGTGTGTGTGAGGATGATTCAGGGTGAGTGTGGGGATGAATCAGGGTGTGTGTGAGGGTGATTCAGGGTGTGTCTGAGGATGATTACGGGTGTGTCTGAGGATGATTCAGGTTGTGTGTGCGGATGATTCAGGGTGTGTGTGTGAGGATGATTCAGGGTGTGTGTGAGGATGATTCAGGGTGTGTGTGTGAGGATGATTCAGGGTGTGTGTGAGGATGATTCAGGGTGTGTGTGGGAGGATGATTCAGGGTGAGTGTGGGGATGATTCAGGGTGTGTGTGAGGATGATTCAGGGTGAGTGTGGGGATGATTCATTGTGTGTGTGAGGATGATTCAGGGTGTGTCTGAGGATGATTCAGGGTGTGTGTGAGGATGATTCAGGGTGTGTGTGGGGATGATTCAGGTGTGTGTGTGAGGATGATTCGGCGTGTGTGTGAGGATGATTCAGGGTGTGTCTGAGGATGATTCAGGGTGTGTGTGTGAGGATGATTCAGGGTGTGTGTGAGAATGATTCAGGGTGTGTGTGTGAGGATGATTCAGGGTGTGTGTGAGGATGATTCAGTGTGTGTGTGTGGGGATGATTCTGGTTGTGTGTGAGGATGATTCAGGGTGTGTGTGAGGATGATTCAGGGTGTGTGGGGGAATGATTCAGGGTGTGTGTGTGAGGATGATTCAGGGTGAGTGTGGGGATGTTTCAGGGTGATTGTGAGGATGATTCAGGGAGAGTGTGGGGATGATTCATTGTGTGTGTGAGGATGATTCAGGGTGTGTGTGAGGATGATTCAGGGTGTGTGAGGATGATTCAGGGTGTGTGTGGGGATGATTCAGGGTGTGTGTGAGGATGATTCAGGGTGTGTCTGAGGATGATTCAGGGTGTGTGTGTGAGGATGATTCAGGGTCTGTGTGAGGATGATCCAGGGTGTGTGTGTGAGGATGATTCCGGGTGATTGTGAGGATGATTCAGGGTGTGTGTGTGGGGATGATTCAGGGTATGTGTGAGGATGATTCAGGGTGTGTGTGAGGATGATTCAGGGTGTGTCTGAGGATGATTCAGGTTGTGTGTGAGGATGATTCAGGGTGTGTGTGGGGATGATTCAGGGTGTGTGTGCGGATGATTCAAGGTGTGTGAGGATGATTCAGGGTGTGTGTGAGGATGATTTAGGGTGTGTGTGTGAGGATGATTCAGGGTGATTGTGAGGATGATTCAGGGTGTGTGTGTGGGGATGATTCAGGGTATGTGTGAGGATGATTCAGGGTGTGTGTGAGGATGATTCAGGGTGTGTCTGAGGATGATTCAGGTTGTGTGTGAGGGTGATTCAGGGTGTGTGTGGGGATGATTCAGGGTGTGTGTGGGGATGATTCAAGGTGTGTGAGGATGATTCGGGGTGTGTGTGAGAATGATTTAGGGTGTGTGTGTGGGGATGATTCACGTTGTGTGTGACTATGATTCAGGGTGTGTGTGAGGATGATTCAGGGTGTGTGTGAGGATGATTCAGGGTGTGTGTGGGGATGATTCAGGGTGTGTGTGAGGATGATTCAGGGTGTGTGTGGGGATGATTCAGGGTGTGTGTGAGGATGAATCAGGGTGTGTGTGGGGATGATTCAGGGTGTGTGTGAGGTTGATTCAGGGTGTGTGTGGGGATGATACACGGTGTGTGTGAGGATGATTCAGGGTGCGTGTGGGGATGATTCAGGGTGTGTGTGAGGATGATTCAGGGTGTGTGTGGGGATGATACAAGGCGTGTGTGAGGATGATTCAGGGTGCGTGTGGGGATGATTCAGGGTGTGTGTGAGGATGATTCAGGGTGTGTGAGGATGATTCAGTCTGTGTGTGTGAGGATGATTCAGGGTGTGTGTGAGGATGATTCAAGGTGTGTGTGTGAGGATGATTCAGGGTGTGTGTGTGGGGATGATTCAGGGTCTGTGTGGGGATGATTCAGGGTGTGTGTGAGGATGATTCAGGGTGATTCTGGGGATGATTCAGGGTGTGTGTGAGGATGTTTCAGGGTGTGTGTGAGGATGATTCATGGTGTGTGTGAGGATGACACAGGGTGTGTGTGAGGATGATTCAGGGTATGTGTGAGGATGATTCAGGTTGTGTGTAAGGATGATTCGGGGTGTGTGTGAGGATGATTCAGGGTGTGTGTGAGGATGATACAGGCTGTGTGTGTGAGGATGAATCAGGGTCTGTGTGGGGGGATGATAAATGGTGTGTGGGGATGATTCAGGGTGTGTGTGGGGATGATTCAGGGTGTGTGTGGGGATGATTCAGGGTGTGTGTGAGGATGATTCAGGGTGTGTGAGGATGATTCAGGGTGTGTGTGGGGATGATTCAAGGTGTGTGTGAGGATGATTTATGGTGTGTGTGTGGATGATTCAGGGTGTGTGTGGGGATGATTCAGGGTGTGTGTGGGGATGATTCAGGGTGTGTGTGTGAGGATGATTCAGGGTGTGTGTGAGGATGATTAAGGGTGTGTGTGGTGATGATTCAGGGTGTGTGTGTGAGGATGATTCAGGGAGTGTGTGGGGATGATTCAGGTTGTGTGTGAGGATGATACAGGGTGTGTGTGAGGATGATTCAGGGTGTGTGTGAGGATGATACAGCGTGTGTGTGAGGATGATACAGGGTGTGTGTGAGGATGATTCATGCTGTGTGTGAGGATGATACAGGGTGTGTGTGAGGATGATTCAGGGTGTGTGTGAGGATGATTCAGGGTGTGTGTGAGGATGATTCAGGGTGTGTGTGAGGATGATTCAGGGTGTGTGTATGGATGATTCAGGTTGTGTGTGAGGATGATTCAGGGTGTGTGTGAGGATGATACAGTGTGTATGTGTGAGGATGATCAGAGTCTGTGTGGGGGGATGATAAATGATGTGTGGGGATGATTCAGGGTGTGTGTGTGAGGATGATACAGGGTGTGTGTGTGAGGATGATTCAAGGTGTGTGTGAGGATGATTTAGGGTGTGTGTGTGGATGATTCAGGGTGTGTGTGGGGATGATTCAGGGTGTGTGTGGGGATGATTCAAGGTGCATGTGGGGATGATTCAGGGTGTGTGTAGGGATGATTCAGGGTGTGTGTGTGAGGATGATTCAGGGTGTGTGTGGGGATGATTCAGGATGTGTGTGAGGATGATTCAGGTTGTGTGTGAGGATGATTCAAGTTGTGTGTGAGGATGTTTCAGGGTGCGTGTGAGGGTGATTCATGGTGTGTGTTGGAATGATTCAGCGTGTGTGTGGGGATGATTGAGGGTGTGTGTGACGATGATTCAGGGTGTGTGTGGATGATTCAGGATACGTGTGGATGATTCAGGGTATGTGTATGAGGATAATTCAGGGTGTGTGTGTGAGGATGATTCAGGGTGTGTGTGAGGATGATTCAGGGTGTGTGTGGGGATGATTCAGGGTGTGTGTGACGCTGATTCAGGGTGTGTGTGGCTGATTCAGGGTACGTGTGGATGATTCAGGTTATGAATATGAGGATGATTCAGAGTGTGTGTGTGAGGAAGATTCAGGGTGTGTGTGAGGATGATTCAGCGTATATGTGAGGATGATTCAGGGTGTGTGTGTGGGGATGATTCAGGGTGTGTGTGAGGATGATTCAGGGTATGTGTGTGAGGATGATTCAGGGTGTGTGTGGGGATGATTCAGGGTGAGTGTGAGGATGATTCAGGGTGAGTGTGGGGATGATTCAGGGTGTGTGTGAGGATGATTCAGGGTGTCTGTGAGGATGATTCAGGGTGTGCCTGAGGTTGTTTCAGGTTGTGAGTGAGGATGATTCAGGGTTTGTGTGGGGATGATTCAGGGTGAGTGTGGGGCTGATTCAGGGTGTGTGTGAGGATGATTCAGGGTGTGTGTGGATGATTCAGGGTGTGTGTGGGGAAGTTTCAAGGTGTGTGTGAGGATGATTCAGGGTGTGTGTGAGGATGATTCAGGGTGTGTGCGAGGTTGATTCAGGGTGTGTCTGAGGATGATTCTGGGAGTGTGCGTGAGGATGATTCAGGGTGAGTGTGGGAATGATTCAGGGTGAGTGTGAGGATGATTCAGGGTGAGTGTGGGGATGAATCAGGGTGTGTGTGAGGGTGATTCAGGGTGTGTCTGAGGATGATTCAGGGTGTGTATGAGGATGATTCAGGGTGTGTGTGGGGATGATTCAGGGTGTGTGTGTGAGGATTATTCAGGGTGTGTGTGGGGAAGTTTCAAGGTGTGTGTGAGGATGATTCAGGGTGTGTGTGAGGATGATTCAGGGTGTGTGCGAGGTTGATTCAGGGTGTGTCTGAGGATGATTCAGGGTGTGTGTGAGGATGATTAAGGGTGTGTGTGGTGATGATTCAGGGTGTGTGTGTGAGGATGATTCAGGGAGTGTGTGGGGATGATTCAGGTTGTGTGTGAGGATGATACAGGGTGTGTGTGAGGATGATTCAGGGTGTGTGTGAGGATGATTCAGGGTGTGTCTGAGGATGATACAGCGTGTGTGTGAGGATGATACACGGTGTGTGTGAGGATGATTCATGCTGTGTGTGAGGATGATACAGGGTGTGTGTGAGGATGATTCAGGGTGTGTGTGAGGATGATTCAGGGTGTGTGTGAGGATGATTCAGGGTGTGTGTGAGGATGATTCAGGGTGTGAGTATGGATGATTCAGGTTGTGTGTGAGGATGATTCAGGGTGTGTGTGAGGATGATACAGTGTGTATGTGTGAGGATGATCAGAGTCTGTGTGGGGGGATGATAAATGATGTGTGGGGATGATTCAGGGTGTGTGTGTGAGGATGATACAGGGTGTGTGTGTGAGGATGATTCAAGGTGTGTGTGAGGATGATTTAGGGTGTGTGTGTGGACGATTTGGCCATTCAAAATGGGGACACATGGGTAAACCACTTTGAAAAATTATACCAGAAAAAAAACACTAAGACCAGAGCAACACCAAATATGCAAAAAACTGGAAAAGCTAGAAATGGCCATAAAAGATAACCAAAACCCGCTGGACGCCATAATAACAGAAAAAGAACTTCTTGAAAAACTCAAGGACCTGCGACCAGGAAAAGCCTGCGGGACAGATGGCATACTAAACGAGATGATTAAACACACAGACAACAAAATGAAACTGGCTATCCTAAAACTCTTCAACTTGGTTCTGAGTGTCGGTTATTTCCCTGATATCTGGAACAAAGGACTCATAACGCCCATATACAAAAGTGGGGACAAAATCGACCCAAACAACTATCGAGGCATCTGTGTAAACAGTAACCTGGGGAAGGTATTCTGTAGCATCATAAACAAAAGACTTATAAACTTCCTTGAGGAGCACAATGTCTTGAGTAAAAGCCAAATTGGATTCCTGCCAAACTATAGAACATCCGATCATATCTTCACCCTACAGACCCTAATTGACAAACACGTTCACAATAACAAAAGCAAAATCTACGCATGCTTTGTAGATTTCCAGAAGGCTTTCGACTCCATCTGGCATGACGGTTTATTCCTGAAACTTATCGAAAGTGGGGTAGGAGGGAAAACATATGATGTAATTAAATCAATGTATACAAACAACAAATGTGCAGTTAAAATTGGAGACAAACAAACAAAATACTTCCCACAGGGGCGGGGGGTGACGCAGGGCTCGCCAATCTCACCGACACTCTTTAATATTTACATAAATGGATTGGCAAAACTACTTGAACAATCTACAGCACCCGGCCTCACCCTATATGAATCCAAGGTTAAATTCCTCCTCTATGCAGACGACCTGGTTCTGCTGTCACCTACTAAAGAGGGGCTACAGCAAAACCTGGACCTGCTGGAGTCGTACTGCCAGACTTGGGCCCTGACAATAAATCCCCAAAAAACCAAAGTCCTTGTGTTCCAGCAAAGATCCAAACATCAGGGACCCAAAATAAATTTCACAGTAGGAACAACCAAAATTGAACAAACCACTAACTACACATACTTGAGCTTAAAAATCATTTCTACGGGAAACTTCAAACTGGCTGTGAATGAACTGAAAGAGAAAGCAAGAAGGGCTTTCTATGCCATCAAAAAATCAATCCAAATAGAAATCCCAATTAGCATTTGGCTCAAAATTTTCAAATCAGTAATTGAACCAATTGCACTCTATGGCAGTGAGGTATGGGGACCGCTAACTCAACAAGAATTTGCAAAATGGGACAAACACCCAATTGAGATCCTACATGCAGAATTCTGTAAAAGTATCCTCCGGACTCAAAGGAAAACAGTAAACAATGCATGCAGGGCGGAACTAGGCCAATATCCATTAATAATCACTATCCAAAAAAGAGCCACCAAATTTTGGAATCACCTACAAATGAGCAATCCCCAATGCTATCACTACGACGCCCTGAAATGCCAAGAGCTGACCATAAAGAAGAATACCCTCAGTCAACTAGTCCTGGGACTCAGTGAAGTAACTACTAACAATACTAACAATAACCAGCCCCAGGACAGTGACAGGGTAACACAAAGAATTCGACCCAACACAATCGTCGCTAAGCAAAAGGAAAAATATCTGACATATTGGGCAGAAACAACAAAAACCCAAAGCAAACTCAATTGCTACTTGGCCCTAAACAGACAATACAACATAGCTGATTACCTGACCATGGTAAAGGATAACAAACTGAGAAGAACCTTGACAAGGTACAGACTTAGCGAACATAGCCTAGCGATCGAAAAAGGCAGACACAGGCAGACCAGGCTGCCAAGAGAGGACAGGATATGCTCTCACTGCAGTCAGGGAGTGGTGGAGACAGAGATGCACTTCCTCACAGCTTGTGGAAAATATCAGGGCATCAGGGAGAATTTCTACCAAAAATTCTCACAAATATGCCCTGATTTCAGAAATCTGAATGACAACCAAAAACTCCCATTCCTACTGGGAGAGGAGAGAAGCTGTATAACACTGGCGGCGCACTATGTTACAGCTTGCCATGAACAGAGGGACAACCAGTAAACTAAGAAAAAAATATATATAAACAATGCGAATGTATATTTATACACTCAGGGATATACCTGTTTATACACTGTATGAATAGAACTGCGTTTATGTGCTAAACCATAAATGTATTTTGATGCTTTGGCAACATAAGATGTAACTTATCATGCCAATAAAGCGATTTAAATTGTAAATTGTAAATTGTGTGTGGGGATGATTCAGGGTGTGTGTGGGGATGATTCAAGGTGCATGTGGGGATGATTCAGGGTGTGTGTCGGGATGATTCAGGGTGTGTGTGAGGATGATTTATGGTGTGTGTGTGGATGATTCAGGGTGTGTGTGGGGATGATTCAGGGTGTGTGTGGGGATTATTCAGGGTGTGTGTGTGAGGATGATTCAGGGTGTGTGTGAGGATGATTAAGGGTGTGTGTGGTGATGATTCAGGGTGTGTGTGTGAGGATGATTCAGGGAGTGTGTGGGGATGATTCAGGTTGTGTGTGAGGATGATACAGGGTGTGTGTGAGGATGATTCAGGGTGTGTGTGAGGATGATTCAGGGTGTGTGTGAGGATGATACAGCGTGTGTGTGAGGATGATACAGGGTGTGTGTGAGGATGATTCATGCTGTGTGTGAGGATGATACAGGGTGTGTGTGAGGATGATTCAGGGTGTGTGTGAGGATGATTCAGGGTGTGTGTGAGGATGATTCAGGGTGTGTGTGAGGATGATTCAGGGTGTGTGTATGGATGATTCAGGTTGTGTGTGAGGATGATTCAGGGTGTGTGTGAGGATGATACAGTGTGTATGTGTGAGGATGATCAGAGTCTGTGTGGGGGGATGATAAATGATGTGTGGGGATGATTCAGGGTGTGTGTGTGAGGATGATACAGGGTGTGTGTGTGAGGATGATTCAAGGTGTGTGTGAGGATGATTTAGGGTGTGTGTGTGGATGATTCAGGGTGTGTGTGGGGATGAGTCAGGGTGTGTGTGGGGATGATTCAAGGTGCATGTGGGGATGATTCAGGGTGTGTGTAGGGATGATTCAGGGTGTGTGTGTGAGGATGATTCAGGGTGTGTGTGGGGATGATTCAGGATGTGTGTGAGGATGATTCAGGTTGTGTGTGAGGATGATTCAAGTTGTGTGTGAGGATGTTTCAGGGTGCGTGTGAGGGTGATTCATGGTGTGTGTTGGGATGATTCAGCGTGTGTGTGGGGATGATTGAGGGTGTGTGTGACGATGATTCAGGGTTTGTGTGGATGATTCAGGATACGTGTGGATGATTCAGGGTATGTGTATGAGGATGATTCAGGGTGTGTGTGTGAGGATGATTCAGGGTGTGTGTGAGGATGATTCAGGGTGTGTGTGGGGATGATTCAGGGTGTGTGTGACGCTGATTCAGGGTGTGTGTGGCTGATTCAGGGTACGTGTGGATGATTCAGGTTATGAATATGAGGATGATTCAGAGTGTGTGTGTGAGGAAGATTCAGGGTGTGTGTGAGGATGATTCAGCGTATATGTGAGGATGATTCAGGGTGTGTGTGTGGGGATGATTCAGGGTGTGTGTGAGGATGATTCAGGGTATGTGTGTGAGGATGATTCAGGGTGTGTGTGGGGATGATTCAGGGTGAGTGTGAGGATGATTCAGGGTGAGTGTGGGGATGATTCAGGGTGTGTGTGAGGATGATTCAGGGTGTCTGTGAGGATGATTCAGGGTGTGCCTGAGGTTGTTTCAGGTTGTGAGTGAGGATGATTCAGGGTTTGTGTGGGGATGATTCAGGGTGAGTGTGGGGCTGATTCAGGGTGTGTGTGAGGATGATTCAGGGTGTGTGTGGATGATTCAGGGTGTGTGTGGGGAAGTTTCAAGGTGTGTGTGAGGATGATTCAGGGTGTGTGTGAGGATGATTCAGGGTGTGTGCGAGGTTGATTCAGGGTGTGTCTGAGGATGATTCTGGGAGTGTGCGTGAGGATGATTCAGGGTGAGTGTGGGAATGATTCAGGGTGAGTGTGAGGATGATTCAGGGTGGGTGTGGGGATGAATCAGGGTGTGTGTGAGGGTGATTCAGGGTGTGTCTGAGGATGATTCAGGGTGTGTATGAGGATGATTCAGGGTGTGTGTGGGGATGATTCAGGGTGTGTGTGTGAGGATTATTCAGGGTGTGTGTGGGGAAGTTTCAAGCTGTGTTTGAGGATGATTCAGGGTGTGTGTGAGGATGATTCAGGGTGTGTGCGAGGTTGATTCAGGGTGTGTCTGAGGATGATTCAGGGTGTGTGTGAGGATGATTAAGGGTGTGTGTGGTGATGATTCAGGGTGTGTGTGTGAGGATGATTCAGGGAGTGTGTGGGGATGATTCAGGTTGTGTGTGAGGATGATACAGGGTGTGTGTGAGGATGATTCAGGGTGTGTGTGAGGATGATTCAGGGTGTGTGTGAGGATGATACAGCGTGTGTGTGAGGATGATACAGGGTGTGTGTGAGGATGATTCATGCTGTGTGTGAGGATGATACAGGGTGTGTGTGAGGATGATTCAGGGTGTGTGTGAGGATGATTCAGGGTGTGTGTGAGGATGATTCAGGGTGTGTGTGAGGATGATTCAGGGTGTGTGTATGGATGATTCAGGTTGTGTGTGAGGATGATTCAGGGTGTGTGTGAGGATGATACAGTGTGTATGTGTGAGGATGATCAGAGTCTGTGTGGGGGGATGATAAATGATGTGTGGGGATGATTCAGGGTGTGTGTGTGAGGATGATACAGGGTGTGTGTGTGAGGATGATTCAAGGTGTGTGTGAGGATGATTTAGGGTGTGTGTGTGGATGATTCAGGGTGTGTGTGGGGATGATTCAGGGTGTGTGTGGGGATGATTCAAGGTGCATGTGGGGATGATTCAGGGTGTGTGTCGGGATGATTCAGAGTGTGTGTGTGAGGATGATTCAGGGTGTGTGTGGGGATGATTCAGGATGTGTGTGAGGATGATTCAGGTTGTGTGTGAGGATGATTCAAGTTGTGTGTGAGGATGTTTCAGGGTGCGTGTGAGGGTGATTCATGGTGTGTGTGGTGGGATGATTCAGCGTGTGTGTGGGGATGATTGAGGGTGTGTGTGACGATGATTCAGGGTGTGTGTGGATGATTCAGGGTACGTGTGGATGATTCAGGGTATGTGTATGAGGATGATTCAGGGTGTGTGTGTGAGGATGATTCAGGGTGTGTGTGAGGATGATTCAGGGTGTGTGTGGGGATGATTCAGGGTGTGTGTGACGCTGATTCAGGGTGTGTGTGGCTGATTCAGGGTACGTGTGGATGGTTCAGGTTATGAATATGAGGATGATTCAGGGTGTGTGTGTGAGGAAGATTCAGGGTGTGTGTGAGGATGATTCAGGGTATATGTGAGGATGATTCAGGGTGTGTGTGTGGGGATGATTCAGGGTGTGTGTGAGGATGATTCAGGGTATGTGTGTGAGGATGATTCAGGGTGTGTGTGGGGATGATTCAGGGTGAGTGTGAGGATGATTCAGGGTGAGTGTGGGGATGATTCAGGGTGTGTGTGAGGATGATTCAGGGTGTCTGTGAGGATGATTCAGAGTGTGCCTGAGGTTGTTTCAGGTTGTGAGTGAGGATGATTCAGGGTTTGTGTGGGGATGATTCAGGGTGAGTGTGGGGCTGATTCAGGGTGTGTGTGAGGATGATTCAGGGTGTGTGTGGATGATTCAGGGTGTGTGTGGGGAAGTTTCAAGGTGTGTGTGAGGATGATTCAGGGTGTGTGTGAGGATGATTCAGGGTGTGTGCGAGGTTGATTCAGGGTGTGTCTGAGGATGATTCTGGGAGTGTGCGTGAGGATGATTCAGGGTGAGTGTGGGAATGATTCAGGGTGAGTGTGAGGATGATTCAGGGTGAATGTGGGGATGAATCAGGGTGTGTGTGAGGGTGATTCAAGGTGTGTGAGGATGATTCGGGGTGTGTGTGAGGATGATTCAGGGTGTGTGTGAGGATGATTCAGGGTGTGTGTGAGGATGATTCAGGGTGTGTGTGAGGATGATTCAGGGTGTGTGTATGGATGATTCAGGTTGTGTGTGAGGATGATTCAGGGTGTGTGTGAGGATGATACAGTGTGTATGTGTGAGGATGATCAGAGTCTGTGTGGGGGGATGATAAATGATGTGTGGGGATGATTCAGGGTGTGTGTGTGAGGATGATACAGGGTGTGTGTGTGAGGATGATTCAAGGTGTGTGTGAGGATGATTTAGGGTGTGTGTGTGGATGATTCAGGGTGTGTGTGGGGATGATTCAGGGTGTGTGTGGGGATGATTCAAGGTGCATGTGGGGATGATTCAGGGTGTGTGTAGGGATGATTCAGGGTGTGTGTGTGAGGATGATTCAGGGTGTGTGTGGGGATGATTCAGGATGTGTGTGAGGATGATTCAGGTTGTGTGTGAGGATGATTCAAGTTGTGTGTGAGGATGTTTCAGGGTGCGTGTGAGGGTGATTCATGGTGTGTGTTGGGATGATTCAGCGTGTGTGTGGGGATGATTGAGGGTGTGTGTGACGATGATTCAGGGTGTGTGTGGATGATTCAGGATACGTGTGGATGATTCAGGGTATGTGTATGAGGATGATTCAGGGTGTGTGTGTGAGGATGATTCAGGGTGTGTGTGAGGATGATTCAGGGTGTGTGTGGGGATGATTCAGGGTGTGTGTGACGCTGATTCAGGGTGTGTGTGGCTGATTCAGGGTACGTGTGGATGATTCAGGTTATGAATATGAGGATGATTCAGAGTGTGTGTGTGAGGAAGATTCAGGGTGTGTGTGAGGATGATTCAGGGTATATGTGAGGATGATTCAGGGTGTGTGTGTGGGGATGATTCAGGGTGTGTGTGAGGATGATTCAGGGTATGTGTGTGAGGATGATTCAGGGTGTGTGTGGGGATGATTCAGGGTGAGTGTGAGGATGATTCAGGGTGAGTGTGGGGATGATTCAGGGTGTGTGTGAGGATGATTCAGGGTGTCTGTGAGGATGATTCAGGGTGTGCCTGAGGTTGTTTCAGGTTGTGAGTGAGGATGATTCAGGGTTTGTGTGGGGATGATTCAGGGTGAGTGTGGGGCTGATTCAGGGTGTGTGTGAGGATGATTCAGGGTGTGTGTGGATGATTCAGGGTGTGTGTGGGGAAGTTTCAAGGTGTGTGTGAGGATGATTCAGGGTGTGTGAGAGGATGATTCAGGGTGTGTGCGAGGTTGATTCAGGGTGTGTCTGAGGATGATTCTGGGAGTGTGCGTGAGGATGATTCAGGGTGAGTGTGGGAATGATTCAGGGTGAGTGTGAGGATGATTCAGGGTGGGTGTGGGGATGAATCAGGGTGTGTGTGAGGGTGATTCAGGGTGTGTCTGAGGATGATTCAGGGTGTGTATGAGGATGATTCAGGGTGTGTGTGGGGATGATTCAGGGTGTGTGTGTGAGGATTATTCAGGGTGTGTGTGGGGAAGTTTCAAGCTGTGTTTGAGGATGATTCAGGGTGTGTGTGAGGATGATTCAGGGTGTGTGCGAGGTTGATTCAGGGTGTGTCTGAGGATGATTCAGGGTGTGTGTGAGGATGATTAAGGGTGTGTGTGGTGATGATTCAGGGTGTGTGTGTGAGGATGATTCAGGGAGTGTGTGGGGATGATTCAGGTTGTGTGTGAGGATGATACAGGGTGTGTGTGAGGATGATTCAGGGTGTGTGTGAGGATGATTCAGGGTGTGTGTGAGGATGATACAGCGTGTGTGTGAGGATGATACAGGGTGTGTGTGAGGATGATTCATGCTGTGTGTGAGGATGATACAGGGTGTGTGTGAGGATGATTCAGGGTGTGTGTGAGGATGATTCAGGGTGTGTGTGAGGATGATTCAGGGTGTGTGTGGGGATGATTCAGGGTGTGTGTATGGATGATTCAGGTTGTGTGTGAGGATGATTCAGGGTGTGTGTGAGGATGATACAGTGTGTATGTGTGAGGATGATCAGAGTCTGTGTGGGGGGATGATAAATGATGTGTGGGGATGATTCAGGGTGTGTGTGAGGATGATACAGGGTGTGTGTGTGAGGATGATTCAAGGTGTGTGTGAGGATGATTTAGGGTGTGTGTGTGGATGATTCAGGGTGTGTGTGGGGATGATTCAGGGTGTGTGTGGGGATGATTCAAGGTGCATGTGGGGATGATTCAGGGTGTGTGTCGGGATGATTCAGGGTGTGTGTGTGAGGATGATTCAGGGTGTGTGTGGGGATGATTCAGGATGTGTGTGAGGATGATTCAGGTTGTGTGTGAGGATGATTCAAGTTGTGTGTGAGGATGTTTCAGGGTGCGTGTGAGGGTGATTCATGGTGTGTGTGGTGGGATGATTCAGCGTGTGTGTGGGGATGATTGAGGGTGTGTGTGACGATGATTCAGGGTGTGTGTGGATGATTCAGGGTACGTGTGGATGATTCAGGGTATGTGTATGAGGATGATTCAGGGTGTGTGTGTGAGGATGATTCAGGGTGTGTGTTGACGCTGATTCAGGGTGTGTGTGGCTGATTCAGGGTACGTGTGGATGGTTTCAGGTTATGAATATGAGGATGATTCAGGGTGTGTGTGTGAGGAAGATTCAGGGTGTGTGTGAGGATGATTCAGGGTATATGTGAGGATGATTCAGGGTGTGTGTGTGGGGATGATTCAGGGTGTGTGTGAGGATGATTCAGGGTATGTGTGTGAGGATGATTCAGGGTGTGTGTGGGGATGATTCAGGGTGAGTGTGAGGATGATTCAGCGTGAGTGTGGGGATGATTCAGGGTGTGTGTGAGGATGATTCAGGGTGTCTGTGAGGATGATTCAGAGTGTGCCTGAGGTTGTTTCAGGTTGTGAGTGAGGATGATTCAGGGTTTGTGTGGGGATGATTCAGGGTGAGTGTGGGGCTGATTCAGGGTGTGTGTGAGGATGATTCAGGGTGTGTGTGGATGATTCAGGGTGTGTGTGGGGAAGTTTCAAGGTGTGTGTGAGGATGATTCAGGGTGTGTGTGAGGATGATTCAGGGTGTGTGCGAGGTTGATTCAGGGTGTGTCTGAGGATGATTCTGGGAGTGTGCGTGAGGATGATTCAGGGTGAGTGTGGGAATGATTCAGGGTGAGTGTGAGGATGATTCAGGGTGAATGTGGGGATGAATCAGGGTGTGTGTGAGGGTGATTCAGGGTGTGTCTGAGGATGATTCAGGGTGTGTATGAGGATGATTCAGGGTGTGTGTGGGGATGATCCAGGGTGTGTGTGTGAGGATTATTCAGGGTGTGTGTGGGGAAGTTTCAAGGTGTGTGTGAGGATGATTCAGGGTGTGTGTGAGGATGATTCAGGGTGTGTGCGAGGTTGATTCAGGGTGTGTCTGAGGATGATTCAGGGAGTGTGCGTGAGGATGATTCAGGGTGAGTGTGGGAATGATTCAGGGTGAGTGTGAGGATGATTCAGGGTGTGTGTGGGGATGATTCAGGGTGTGTGTGAGGATGATTCAGGGTGTGTCTGAGGATGATTCAGGGTGTGTGTGTGAGGATGATTCAGGGTCTGTGTGAGGATGATTCAGGGTGTGTGTGTGAGGATGATTCAGGGTGATTGTGAGGATGATTCAGGGTGTGTGTGTGGGGATGATTCAGGGTATGTGTGAGGATGATTCAGGGTGTGTGTGAGGATGATTCAGGGTGTGTCTGAGGATGATTCAGGTTGTGTTTGAGGATGATTCAGGGTGTGTGTGGGGATGATTCAGGGTGTGTGTGGGGATGATTCAAGGTGTGTGAGGATGATTCAGGGTGTGTGTGAGGATGATTTAGGGTGTGTGTGTGAGGATGATTCAGGGTGATTGTGAGGATGATTCAGGATGTGTGTGTGGGGATGATTCAGGGTATGTGTGAGGATGATTCAGGGTGTGTGTGAGGATGATTCAGGGTGTGTCTGAGGATGATTCAGGTTGTGTGTGAGGATGATTCAGGGTGTGTGTGGGGATGATTCAGGGTGTGTGTGGGGATGATTCAAGGTGTGTGAGGATGATTCGGGGTGTGTGTGAGGATGATTCAGGGTGTGTGTGGGGATGATTCAGGGTGTGTGTGGGGATGATTCGGGGTGTGTGTGAGGATGATTCAGGGTGTGTCTGAGGATGATTCAGGTTGTGTGTGAGGATGATTCAGGGTGTGTGTGGGGATGATTCAGGGTGTGTGTGGGGATGATTCAAGGTGTGTGAGGATGATTCGGGGTGTGTGTGAGGATGATTCAGGGTGTGTGTGGGGATGATTCAGGGTGTGTGTGGGGATGATTCAAGGTGTGTGAGGATAATTCAGGGTGTGTGTGAGGATGATTCAGGGTGTGTGTGAGGATGATACAGGCTGTGTGTGTGAGGATGAATCAGGGTCTGTGTGGGGGGATGATAAATGGTGTGTGGGGATGATTCAGGGTGTGTGTGGGGATGATTCAGGGTGTGTGTGGGGATGATTCAGGGTGTGTGTGAGGATGATTCAGGGTGTGTGAGGATGATTCAGGGTGTGTGTGGGGATGATTCAAGGTGTGTGTGAGGATGATTTATGGTGTGTGTGTGGATGATTCAGGGTGTGTGTGGGGATGATTCAGGGTGTGTGTGGGGATGATTCAGGGTGTGTGTGTGAGGATGATTCAGGGTGTGTGTGAGGATGATTAAGGGTGTGTGTGGTGATGATTCAGGGTGTGTGTGTGAGGATGATTCAGGGAGTGTGTGGGGATGATTCAGGTTGTGTGTGAGGATGATACAGGGTGTGTGTGAGGATGATTCAGGGTGTGTGTGAGGATGATTCAGGGTGTGTGTGAGGATGATACAGCGTGTGTGTGAGGATGATACAGGGTGTGTGTGAGGATGATTCATGCTGTGTGTGAGGATGATACAGGGTGTGTGTGAGGATGATTCAGGGTGTGTGTGAGGATGATTCAGGGTGTGTGTGAGGATGATTCAGGGTGTGTGTGAGGATGATTCAGGGTTTGTGTATGGATGATTCAGGTTGTGTGTGAGGATGATTCAGGGTGTGTGTGAGGATGATTCAGGGTGTGTGTGAGGATGATTCAGGGTTTGTGTATGGATGATTCAGGTTGTGTGTGAGGATGAATCAGGGTCTGTGTGGGGGGATGATAAATGATGTGTGGGGATGATTCAGGGTGTGTGTGTAAGGATGGTACATGGTGTGTGTGAGGATGATTCAAGGTGTGTGTGAGGATGATTTAGGGTGTGTGTGTGGATGATTCAGGGTGTGTGTGTGGATGATTCAGGGTGTGTGTGGGGATGATTCAGGGTGTGTGTAGGGATGATTCAGGGTGTGTGTGTGAGGATCATTCAGGGTGTGTGTGGGGATGATTCAGGATGTGTGTGAGGATGATTCAGGTTGTGTGTGAGGATGATTCAAGTTGTGTGTGAGGATGTTTCAGGGTGCGTGTGAGGGTGATTCATGGTGTGTGTGGTGGGATGATTCAGCGTGTGTGTGGGGATGAT
This sequence comes from Somniosus microcephalus, assembly GCF_052327205.1. Classification (NCBI taxonomy): domain Eukaryota; kingdom Metazoa; phylum Chordata; class Chondrichthyes; order Squaliformes; family Somniosidae; genus Somniosus; species Somniosus microcephalus. The sequence continues at coordinate 3,056 of NW_028226200.1, read as the reverse complement.
TCAGGGTGTGTGTGACGATGATTCAGGGTGTGTGTGGATGATTCAGGGTACGTGTGGATGATTCAGGGTATGTGTATGAGGATGATTCAGGGTGTGTGTGTGAGGATGATTCAGGGTGTGTGCGAGGATGATTCAGGGTGTGTGTGGGGATGATTCAGGGTGTGTGTGACGCTGATTCAGGGTGTGTGTGGCTGATTCAGGGTACGTGTGGATGATTCAGGTTATGAGTATGAGGATGATTCAGGGTGTGTGTGTGAGGAAGATTCAGGGTGTGTGTGTGGGGATGATTCAGGGTGTGTGTGAGGATGATTCAGGGTATGTGTGTGAGGATGATTCAGGGTGTGTGTGGGGATGATTCAGGGTGAGTGTGAGGATGATTCAGGGTGAGTGTGGGGATGATTCAGGGTGTGTGTGAGGATGATTCAGGGTGTCTGTGAGGATGATTCAGGGTGTGCCTGAGGTTGTTTCAGGTTGTGAGTGAGGATGATTCAGGGTTTGTGTGGGGATGATTCAGGGTGAGTGTGGGGATGATTCAGGGTGTGTGTGAGGATGATTCAGGGTGTGTGAGGATGATTCAGGGTGTGTGTGGGGAAGTTTCAAGGTGTGTGTGAGGATGATTCAGGGTGTGTGTGAGGATGATTCAGGGTGTGTGCGAGGTTGATTCAGGGTGTGTTTGAGGATGATTCAGGGAGTGTGCGTGAGGATGATTCAGGGTGAGTGTGGGAATGATTCAGGGTGAGTGTGAGGATGATTCAGGGTGAGTGTGGGGATGAATCAGGGTGTGTGTGAGGGTGATTCAGGGTGTGTCTGAGGATGATTCAGGGTGTGTATCAGGATGATTCAGGGTGTGTGTGGGGATGATTCAGGGTGTGTGTGTGAGGATGATTCAGGGTGTGTGTGAGGATGATTCAAGGTGTGTGTGAGGGATGATTCAGGGTGTGTGTGGGGATGATTCAGGGTGTGTGTGAGGATGATTCAGGGTGTGTGTGGGGATGATACAAGGTGTGTGTGAGGATGATTCAGGGTGTCTGTGGGGATGATTCAAGGTGTGTGTGAGGATGATTCAGGGTGTGCGTGTGGGGATGATTCAGGGTGTGTGTGTGGGGATGATTCAGGGTGTGTGTGGGGATGATTCAGGGTGTGTGTGAGGATGATTCAGGGTGATTCTGGGATGATTCAGGGTGTGTGTGAGGATGTTTCAGGGTGTGTGTGAGGATGATACAGGGTGTGTGTGAGGATGATGCAGTGTGTGTGTGACGATGATTCATGGTGTGTGTGAGGATGATTCAGGGTGTGTGTGCGAGGATAATACTGGGTGTGTGTGAGGATGATACAGGGTGTGTGTGAGGATGATTCAGGGTGTGGGTGATGATGAATCAGGGTGTGTGAAGATGATTCAGGATGAGTGTTGTGGATGATTCAGGTTGTGTGTGAGGATGATTCAGGGTGTGTGTGAGGATGATACAGGCTGTGTGTGTGAGGATGAATCAGGATCTGTGTGGGGGGATGATAAATGGTGTGTGGGGATGATTCAGGGTGTGTGTGGGATGATTCAGGGTATGTGTGGGGATGATTCAGGGTGTGTGTGAGGATGATTCAGGGTGTGTGAGGATGATTCAGGGATGTGTGCTGTATGACTGTGGGATGATTCAAGGTGTGTGTGAGGATGATTTATGGTGTGTGTGTGGATGATTCAGAGTGTGTGTGGGGATGATTCAGGGTGTGTGTGGGGATGATTCAGGGTGTGTGTGTGTGAGGATGATTCAGGGAGTGTGTGGGGATGATTCAGGTTGTGTTGTGAGGATGATACAGGGTGTGTGTGAGGATGATTCAGGTGTGTGTGAGGATGATTCAGGGTGTGTGTGAGGATGATACAGCGTGTGTGTGAGGATGATACAGGGTGTATGTGAGGATGATTCATGCTGTGTGTGAGGATGATACAGGGTGTGTGTGAGGATGATTCAGGGTGTGTGGTGAGGATGATTCAGGGTGTGTGTGAGGATGATTCAGGGTGTGTGTGTGAGGATGATTCAGGGTGTGTGTGAGAATGATATAGGGTGTGTGTGAGGATGATTCAGGGTGTGTGTGAGGATGATTCAGGGTTTGTGTGAGGATGATTCAGGGTGTGTGTATGGATGATTCAGGTTGTGTGTGAGGATGATTCAGGGTGTGTGTGAGGATGATACAGTGTGTATGTGTGAGGATGAATCAGGGTCTGTGTGGGGGGGATGATAAATGATGTGTGGGGATGATTCAGGGTGTGTGTGTGAGGATGATACAGGGTGTGTGTGTGAGGATGATTCAAGGTGTGTGTGTGGATGATTCAGGGTGTGTGTGGGGATGATTCAGGGTGTGTGTGAGGATGATTCAGGTTGTGTGTGAGGATGTTTCAAGTTGTGTGTGAGGATGATTCAGGGTGAGTGCGGGGATGATTCAGGGTGGTGTGTGAGGGTGATTCAGGGTGTGTCTGAGGATGATTACGGGTGTGTCTGAGGATGATTCAGGTTGTGAGTGCGGATGATGCAAGGTGTGTGAGGATGATTCAGGGTGTGTGTGTGGATGATTAAGGTGTGTTTGAGGATGATTCAGGGTGTGTGTGGGGAAGTTTCAAGGTGTGTGTGAGGATGATTCAGGGTGTGTGTGAGGATGATTCAGGGTGTGTGCGAGGTTGATTCAGGGTGTGTTTGAGGATGATTCAGGGAGTGTGCGTGAGGATGATTCAGGGTGAGTGTGGGAATGATTCAGGGTGAGTGTGAGGATGATTCAGGGTGAGTGTGGGATGAATCAGGGTGTGTGTGAGGGTGATTCAGGTGTGTCTGAGGATGATTCAGGGTGTGTATCAGGATGATTCAGGGTGTGTGTGGGGATGATTCAGGGTGTGTGTGTGAGGATGATTCAGGGTGTGTGTGAGGATGATTCAGGTGTGTGTGAGGATGATTCACGGTGTGTGTGGGGATGATTCAGGGTGTGTGTGAGGATGATTCAGGGTGTGTGTGGGATGATACAAGGTGTGTGTGAGGATGATTCAGGGTGTCTGTGGGATGATTCAAGGTGTG
>NW_028226199.1:0-62922 GCF_052327205.1 Somniosus microcephalus | reverse complement strand
CTTCTGATTCACCCTCCTGACTTCACCTTCTCCTTCTCCTTCTTCTACTTCTTCTGATTCACCCTCCTGACTTCACCTTCTCCTTCTCCTTCTTCTACTTGTCTGCTTCACCCTCCAGACTTCACCTTCTCCTTCTCCTTCTTCTACTTCTTCTGATTCACCCTCCAGACTTCACCTTCTCCTTCTCTTGCTTCTTCTGCTTCACACTCCAGACTTCACCTTCTCCTTCTCCTTCTTCTGCTTCTTCTGATTCACCCTCCTTACTTCACCTTCTCCTTCTCCTTCTTCTGCTTCTTCTGATTCACCCTCCTGACTTCACCTTCTCCTTCTCCTTATTCTGCTTCTTCTGTTGCACCCTCCAGACTTCACCTTCTCCTTCTCCTTCTTCTGCTTCTTCTGATTCACCCTCCAGACTTCACCTTCTCCTTCTCCTTCTTCTGCTTCTTCTGATTCACCCTCCAGACTTCACCTTCTCCTTCTCCTTCTTCTACTTCTTCTGATTCACCCTCCAGACTTCACCTTCTCCTTCTCCTTCTTCTGCTTCTTCTGATTCACCCTCCAGACTTCACCTTCTCCTTCTCCTTCGTCTACTTCTTCTGATTCACCCTCCAGACTACACCTTCTCCTTCTCCTTCTTCTACTTCTTCTGATTCACCCTCCAGACTTCACCTTCTCCTTCTCCTTCTTCTGTTTCTTCTGATTCACCCTCCAGACTTCACTTTCTCCTTCTCCTTCTTCTACTTCTTCTGATTCACCCTCCAGACTTCACCTTCTCCTTCTCCTTCTTCTACTTCTTCTGATTCACCCTCCAGACTTCACCTTCTCCTTCTCCTTCTTCTACTTCTTCTGCTTCTCCCTCCAGACTTCACCTTCTCCTTCTCCTTCTTCTGCTTCTTCTGATTCACCCTCCAGACTTCACCTTCCCCTTCTCCTTCTTCTACTTCTTCTGATTCACCCTCCAGACTTCACCTTCTCCTTCTCCTTCTTCTACTTCTTCTGATTCACCCTCCAGACTTCACCTTCTCCTTCTCCTTCTTCTACTTCTTCCGATTCACCCTCCTGACTTAACCTTCTCCTTCTCCTTCTTCTGCTTCTTCTGCTTCACCCTCCTGACTTCACCTTCTCCTTCTCCTTCTTCTACTTCTTCTGATTCACCCTCCAGACTTCACCTTCTCCTTCTCCTTCTTCTGCTTCTTCTGCTTCACCCTCCAGACTTCACCTTCTCCTTCTCCTTCTTCTGCTTCTTCTGATTCGCCCTCCAGACATCACCTTCTCCTTCTCCTTCTTCTGCTTCTTCTGATTCACCCTCCAGACTTCACCTTCTCCTTCTCCTTCTTCTACTTCATCTGATTCACCCTCCAGACTTCACCTTCTACTTCTCCTTCTTCTACTTCTTCTGATTCACCCTCCAGACTTCACCTTCTCCTTCTCCTTCTTCTACTTCTTCCGATTCACCCTCCTGACTTCACCTTCTCCTTCTCCTTCTTCTGCTTCTTCTGCTTCACCCTCCTGACTTCACCTTCTCCTTCTCCTTCTTCTACTTCTTCTGATTCACCCTCCAGACTTCACCTTCTCCTTCTCCTTCTTCTGCTTCCTCTGCTTCACCCTCCAGACTTCACCTTCTCCTTCTCCTTCTTCTGCTTCTTCTGCTTCGCCCTCCAGACATCACCTTCTCCTTCTCCTTCTTCTGCTTCTTCTGCTTCACCCTCCAGACTTCACCTTCTCCTTCTCCTTCTTCTGCTTCTTCTGCTTCACTCTCCTGACTTCACCTTCTCCTTCTCCTTCTTCTACTTCTTCTGATTCACCCTCCAGACTTCACCTTCTCCTTCTACTTCTTCTGCTTCTTCTGTTTCACCCTCCAGACTTCACCTTCTCCTTCTCCTTCTTCTGCTTCTTCTGATTCACCCTCCAGACTTCATCTTCTCCTTCTCCTTCTTCTGCTTCTTCTGATTCACCCTCCAGACTTTACCTTCTCCTTCTCCTTCTTCTGCTTCTTCTGATTCACCCTCCAGACTTCACCTTCTCCTTCTCCTTCTTCTACTTCTTCTGATTCACCCTCCAGACTTCACCTTCTCCTTCTCCTTCTTCTCCTTCTTCAGATTCACCCTCCAGTCTTCACCTTCTCCTTCTCCTTCTTCTGTTTCTTCTGCTTCACCCTCCAGACTTCACCTTCTCCTTCTCTTTCTTCTGCTTCTTCTGATTCACCCTCCAGACTTCACCCTCTCCTTCTCCTCCTTCTGATTCTTCTGATTCACCCTCCAGACTTCACCTTCTCCTTCTCCTTCTTCTGCTTCTTCTGATTCACCCTCCAGACTTCACCTTCTCCTTCTCCTTCTTCTGCTTCTTCTGATTCACCCTCCAGACTTCAACTTCTCCTTCTCCTTCTTCTGCTTCTTCTGATTCACCCTCCAGACTTCACCTTCTCCTTCTCCTTCTTCTGCTTCTTCTGATTCACCCTCCAGACTTCACCTTCTCCTTCTCCTTCTTCTACTTCTTCTGCTTCACCCTCCAGACTTCACCTTCTCCTTCTCTTTCTTCTGCTTCTTCTGATTCACCCTCCAGACTTCAACTTCTCCTTCTCCTTCTTCTGATTCTTCTGATTCACCCTCCAGACTTCACCTTCTCCTTCTCCTTCTTCTGCTTCTTCTGATTCACCCTCCTGACTTCACCTTCTCCTTCTCCTTCTTCTACTTCTTCTGATTCACCCTCCTGACTTCACCTTCTCCTTCTCCTTCTTCTACTTCTTCTGCTTCACCCTCCAGACTTCACCTTCTCCTTCTCCTTCTTCTACTTCTTCTGATTCACCCTCCAGACTTCACCTTCTCCTTCTCCTTCTTTTGCTTCTTCTGCTTCACACTCCAGACTTCACCTTCTCCTTCTCCTTCTTCTGCTTCTTCTGATTCACCCTCCTTACTTCACCTTCTCCTTCTCCTTCTTCTGCTTCTTCTGATTCACCCTCCTGACTTCACCTTCTCCTTCTCCTTATTCTGCTTCTTCTGTTTTACCCTCCAGACTTCACCTTCTCCTTCTCCTTCTTCTGCTTCTTCTGATTCACCCTCCAGACTTCACCTTCTCCTTCTCCTTCTTCTGTTTCTTCTGATTCACCCTCCAGACTACACCTTCTCCTTCTCCTTCTTCTACTTCTTCTGATTCACCCTCCAGACTTCACCTTCTCCTTCTCCTTCTTCTACTTCTTCTGATTCACCCTCCAGACTTCACCTTCTCCTTCTCCTTCTTCTACTTCTTCTGCTTCTCCCTCCAGACTTCACCTTCTCCTTCTCCTTCTTCTGCTTCTTCTGATTCACCCTCCAGACTTCACCTTCCCCTTCTCCTTCTTCTACTTCTTCTGATTCACCATCCAGACTTCACCTTCTCCTTCTCCTTCTTCTACTTCTTCTGATTCACCCTCCAGACTTCACCTTCTCCTTCTCCTTCTTCTACTTCTTCCGATTCACCCTCCTGACTTCACCTTCTCCTTCTCCTTCTTCTGCTTCTTCTGCTTCACCCTCCTGACTTCACCTTCTCCTTCTCCTTCTTCTACTTCTTCTGATTCGCCCTACAGACTTCACCTTCTCCTTCTCCTTCTTCTGCTTCTTCTGATTCACCCTCCAGACTTCACCTTCTCCTTCTCCTTCTTCTGCTTCTTCTGTTTCACCCTCCAGCCTTCACCTTCTCCTTCTCCTTCTTCTGCTTCTTCTGATTCACCCTCCAGACTTCATCTTCTCCTTCTCCTTCTTCTGCTTCTTCTGATTCACCCTCCAGACTTCACCTTCTCCTTCTCCATCTTCTGCTTCTTCTGATTCACCCTCCAGACTTCACCTTCTCCTTCTCCTTCTTCTACTTCTTCTGATTCACCCTCCAGACTTCACCTTCTCCTTCTCCTTCTTCTGATTCTTCTGATTCACCCTCCAGACTTCACCTTCTCCTTCTCCTTCTTCTGCTTCTTCTGATTCACCCTCCTGACTTCACCTTCTCCTTCTCCTTCTTCTACTTCTTCTGATTCACCCTCCTGACTTCACCTTCTCCTTCTCCTTCTTCTACTTCTTCTGCTTCACCCTCCAGACTTCACCTTCTCCTTCTCCTTCTTCTAATTCTTCTGATTCACCCTCCAGACTTCACCTTCTCCTTCTCCTTCTTCTACTTCTTCTGATTCACCCTTCAGACTTCACCTTCTCCTTCTCCTTTTTCTGCTTCTTCTGATTCACCCTCCAGACTTCACCTTCTCCTTCTCCTTATTCTGCTTCTTCTGATTCACCCTCCAGACTCCACCTTCTCCTTCTCCTTCTTCTGCTTCTTCTGATTCACCCTCCAGACTTCACCTTCTCCTTCTCCTTCTTCTGCTTCTTCTGATTCACCCTCCAGACTTCACCTTCTCCTTCTCCTTCTTCTGCTTTTTCTGATTCACCCTCCAGACTTCACCTTCTCCTTCTCCTTCTTCTACTTCTTCTGATTCACCCTCCAGACTTCACCTTCTCCTTCTCTTTCTTCTGCTTCTTCTGATTCACCCTCCAGACTTCACCTTCTCCTTCTCCTTCTTCTGATTCTTCTGATTCACCGTCCAGACTTCACCTTCTCCTTCTCCTTCTTCTGCTTCTTCTGATTCACCCTCCTGACTTCACCTTCTACTTCTCCTTCTTCTACTTCTTCTGATTCACCCTCCTGACTTCACCTTCTCCTTCTCCTTCTTCTACTTCTTCTGCTTCACCCTCCAGACTTCACCTTCTCCTTCTCCTTCTTCTGCTTCTTCTGATTCACCCTCCAGACATCGCCTTCTCCTTCTCCTTCTTCTACTTCTTCTGATTCACCCTCCAGACTTCACCTTCTCCTTCTTCTGCTTCTTCTGATTCACCCTCCAGACTTCACCTTCTCCTTCTCCTTCGTCTACTTCTTCTGATTCACCCTCCAGACTACACCTTCTCCTTCTCCTTCTTCTACTTCTTCTGATTCACCCTCCAGACTTCACCTTCTCCTTCTCCTTCTTCTACTTCTTCTGATTCACCCTCCAGACTTCACCTTCTCCTTCTCCTTCTTCTGCTTCTTCTGCTTCACCCTCCAGACTTCACCTTCACCTTCTCCTTCTTCTGCTTCTTCTGCTTCACCCTCCTGACTTCACCTTCTCCTTCTCCTTCTTCTACTTCTTCTTCTTCACCCTCCTGACTTCACCTTCTCCTTCTCCTTCTTCTGCTTCTTCTGATTCACCCTCCTAACTTCACCTTCTCCTTGTCCATCTTCTGCTTCTTCTGATTCACCCTCCTGACTTCACCTTCTTCTTCTCCTTCTTCTGCTTCTTCTGATTCACCCTCCAGACTTCAACTTCTCCTTCTCCTTCTTCTGCTTCTTCTGATTCACCCTCCAGACTTCACCTTCTCCTTCTCCTTCTTCTGCTTCTTCTGATTCACACTCCAGACCTCACCTTCTCCTTCTCCTTCTTCTACTTCTTCTGATTCACCCTCCAGACTTCATCTTCTCCTTCTCCTTCTCCTGCTTCTTCTGATTCACCCTCCAGACTTCACCTTTTCCTTCTCCTTCTTCTGCTTCTTCTGAGTCACCCTCCAGACTTCACCTTCTCCTTCTCCTCATTCTGCTTCTTCTGATTCACCCTCCAGACTTCAACTTCTCCTTCTCCTTCTTCTACTTCTTCTGATTAACCCTCCAGACTTCATCTTCTCCTTCTCCTTCTTCTTCTTCTTCTGATTCACCCTCCAGACTTCACCTTCTCCTTCTCCTTCTTCTACTTCTTCTGATTCACTCTCCAGACTTCACCTTCTCCTTCTCCTTCTTCTGCTTCTTCTGATTCACCCTCCAGACTTCACTTTCTCCTTCTCCTTCTTCTGCTTCTTCTGATTCACCCTCCAGACTTCACCTTCTCCTTCTCCTTCTTCTGCTTCTTCTGATTCACCCTTCAGACTTCACCCTCTTCTTCTCCTTCTTCTGCTTCTTCTGATTCACCCTCCAGACCTCACCTTTTCCTTCTCCTTCTTCTACTTCTTCTGATTCACCCTCCAGACTTCATCTTCTCCTTCTCCTTCTTCTGCTTCTTCTGATTCACCCTCCAGACTTCACCTTCTCCTTCTCCTTCTTCTGCTTCTTCTGATTCACCATCCAGACTTTGCATTCTCCTTCTCCTTCTTCTACTTCTTCTGATTCACCCTCCAGACTTCACCTTCTCCTTCTCCTTCTTCTACTTCTTCTGATTCATCCTCCAGTCTTCACCTTCTCCTTCTCCTTCTTCTGCTTCTTCTGATTCACCCTCCAGACTTCACCTTCTCCTACTCCTTCTTCTGCTTCTTCTGATTCACCCTCCAGACGTCTACTTCTCCTTCTCCTTCTTCTGCTTCTTCTGATTCACCCTCCAGACTTCACCTTCTCCTTCTCCTTCTTCTGCTTCTTCTGATTCACCCTCCAGACTTCACCTTCTCCTTCTCCTTCTTCTGCTTCTTCTGATTCACCCTCCAGACTTCACCTTCTCCTTCTCCTTCTTCTGCTTCTTCTGATTCACCCTCCAGACTTCACCTTCTCCTTCTCCTTCTTCTGCTTCTTCTGATTCACCCTCCAGACATCGCCTTCTCCTTCTCCTTCTTCTACTTCTTCTGATTCACCCTCCAGACTTCACCTTCTCCTTCTTCTGCTTCTTCTGATTCACCCTCCAGACTTCACCTTCTCCTTCTCCTTCGTCTACTTCTTCTGATTCACCCTCCAGACTACACCTTCTCCTTCTCCTTCTTCTGCTTCTTCTGCTTCACCCTCCAGACTTCACCTTCTCCTTCCCCTTCTTCTGCTTCTTCTGCTGCGCCCTCCAGACTTCACCTTCACCTTCTCCTTCTTCTGCTTCTTCTGCTTCACCCTCCTGACTTCACCTTCTCCTTCTCCTTCTTCTACTTCTTCTGCTTCACCCTCCTGACTTCACCTTCTCCTTCTCCTTCTTCTGCTTCTTCTGATTCACCCTCCTAACTTCACCTTCTCCTTCTCCATCTTCTGCTTCTTCTGATTCACCCTCCTGACTTCACCTTCTTCTTCTCCTTCTTCTGCTTCTTCTGATTCACCCTCCAGACTTCAACTTCTCCTTCTCCTTCTTCTGCTTCTTCTGATTCACCCTCCAGACTTCACCTTCTCCTTCTCCTTCTTCTGCTTCTTCTGATTCACACTCCAGACCTCACCTTCTCCTTCTCCTTCTTCTACTTCTTCTGATTCACCCTCCAGACTTCATCTTCTCCTTCTCCTTCTCCTGCTTCTTCTGATTCACCCTCCAGACTTCACCTTTTCCTTCTCCTTCTTCTGCTTCTTCTGAGTCACCCTCCAGACTTCACCTTCTCCTTCTCCTTCTTCTACTTCTTCTGATTCACCCTCCAGACTTCACCTTCTCCTTCTCCTTCTTCTACTTCTTCTGATTCACCCTCCAGACTTCACCTTCTCCTTCACCTTCTTCTGCTTCTTCTGTTTCACCCTCCTGACTTCACCTTCTCCTTCTCCTTCTTCTACTTCTTCTGATTCACCCTCCTGACTTCACCTTCTCCTTCTCCTTATTCTACTTCTTCTGCTTCACCCTCCAGACTTCACCTTCTCTTTCTCCTTCTTCTACTTCTTCTGATTCACCCTCCAGACTTAACCTTCTCCTTCTCCTTCTTCTGCTTCTTCTGATTCACCCTCCAGACTTCACCTTCTCCTTCTCCTCATTCTGCTTCTTCTGATTCACCCTCCAGACTTCACCTTCTCCTTCTCCTTCTTCTGCATCTTCTGATTCACCCTCCAGACTTCAACTTCTCCTTCTCCTTCTTCTACTTCTTCTGATTAACCCTCCAGACTTCATCTTCTCCTTCTCCTTCTTCTTCTTCTTCTGATTCACCCTCCAGACTTCACCTTCTCCTTCTCCTTCTTCTACTTCTTCTGATTCACTCTCCAGACTTCACCTTCTCCTTCTCCTTCTTCTGCTTCTTCTGATTCACCCTCCAGACTTCACTTTCTCCTTCTCCTTCTTCTGCTTCTTCTGTTTCACCCTCCAGACTTCACCTTCTCCTTCTCCTTCTTCTGCTTCTTCTGATTCACCCTTCAGACTTCACCCTCTTCTTCTCCTTCTTCTGCTTCTTCTGATTCACCCTCCAGACCTCACCTTTTCCTTCTCCTTCTTCTACTTCTTCTGATTCACCCTCCAGACTTCATCTTCTCCTTCTCCTTCTTCTGCTTCTTCTGATTCACCCTCCAGACTTCACCTTCTCCTACTCCTTCTTCTGCTTCTTCTGATTCACCCTCCAGACTTCACCTTCTCCTTCTCCTTCTTCAGCTTCTTCTGATTCACCCTCCAGACTTCACCTTCTCCTTCTCCTTCTTCTGCTTCTTCTGATTCACCCTCCAGACTTCACCTTCTCCTTCTCCTTCTTCTGCTTCTTCTGATTCACCCTCCAGACTTCACCTTCTCCTTCTCCTTCTTCTGCTTCTTCTGATTCACCCTCCAGACTTCACCTTCTCCTTCTCCTTCTTCTGCTTCTTCTGATTCACCCTCCAGACATCGCCTTCTCCTTCTCCTTCTTCTACTTCTTCTGATTCACCCTCCAGACTTCACCTTCTCCTTCTTCTGCTTCTTCTGATTCACCCTCCAGACTTCACCTTCTCCTTCTCCTTCGTCTACTTCTTCTGATTCACCCTCCAGACTACACCTTCTCCTTCTCCTTCTTCTACTTCTTCTGATTCACCCTCCAGACTTCACCTTCTCCTTCTCCTTCTTCTGCTTCTTCTGATTCACCCTCCAGACTTCACCTTCTCCTTCTCCTTCTTCTACTTCTTCTGATTCACCCTCCAGACTTCACCTTCTCCTTCTTCTTCTTCTACTTCTTCTGATTCACCCTCCAGACTTCACCTTCTCCTTCTCCTTCTTCTACTTCTTCTGCTTCTCCCTCCAGACTTCACCTTCTCCTTCTCCTTCTTCTGCTTCTTCTGATTCTCCCTCCAGATTTCACCTTCTCCTTCTCCTTCTTCTACTTCTTCTGATTCACCCTCCAGACTTCACCTTCTCCTTCTCCTTCTTCTACTTCTTCTGATTCACCCTACAGACTTCACCTTCTCCTTCTCCTTCTTCTACTTCTTCTGATTCACCCTCCAGACTTCACCTTCTCCTTCTCCTTCTTCTACTTCTTCTGATTCACCCTCCTGACTTCACCTTCTCCTTCTCCTTCTTCTGCTTCTTCTGCTTCACCCTCCAGACTTTACCTTCTCCTTCTCCTTCTTCTGCTTCTTCTGCTTCACCCTCCAGACTTCACCTTCTACTTCTCCTTCTTCTGCTTCTTCTGCCTCACCCTCCTGACTTCACCTTCTCCTTCCCCTTCTTCTACATCTTCTGATTCACCCTCCAGACTTCACCTTCTCCTTCTCCTTCTTCTGCTTCTTCTGCTTCACCCTCCAGACTTCACCTTCTCCTTCCCCTTCTTCTGCTTCTTCTGCTTCGCCCTCCAGACTTCACCTTCTCCTTCTCCTTCTTCTGCTTCTTCTGCTTCACCCTCCTGACTTCACCTTCTCCTTCTCCTTCTTCTACTTCTTCTGATTCACCCTCCAGACTTCACCTTCTCCTTCTCCTTCTTCTGCTTCTTCTGTTTCACCCTCCAGACTTCACCTTCTACTTCTCCTTCTTCTGCTTCTTCTGCTTCACCCTCCTGACTTCACCTTCTCCTTCCCCTTCTTCTACTTCTTCTGTTCCACCCTCCAGACTTCATCTTCTACTTCTCCTTCTTCTGCTTCTTCTGCTTCACCCTCCTGACTTCACCTTCTCCTTCCCCTTCTTCTACTTCTTCTGCTTCGCCCTCCAGACTTCACCTTCTCCTTCTCCTTCTTCTGCTTCTTCTGATTCACCCTCCAGACTTCACCTTCTCCTTCTCCTTCTTCTGCTTCTTCTGCTTCTCCCTCCTGACTTCACCTTCTCCTTCTCCTTCTTCTACTTCTTCTGATTCACCCTCCAGACTTCACCTTCTCCTTCTCCTTCTTCTGCTTCTTCTGATTCACCCTCCAGATTTCACCTTCTCCTTCTCCTTCTTCTACTTCTTCTGATTCACCCTCCAGACTTCACCTTCTCCTTCTCCTTCTTCTACTTCTTCTGATTCACCCTCCAGACCTCACCTTCTCCTTCTCCTTCTTCTACTTCTTCTGATTCACCCTCCTGACTTCACCTTCTCCTTCTCCTTCTTCTGCTTCTTATGCTTCACCTTCTCCTTCTCCTTCTTCTGCTTCATCTGCTTCACCCTCCAGACTTCACCTTCTACTTCTCCTTCTTCTGCTTCTTCTGCTTCACCCTCCTGACTTCACCTTCTCCTTCCCCTTCTTCTACTTCTTCTGATTCACCCTCCAGACTTCACCTTCTCCTTCTCCTTCTTCTGCATCTTCTGATTCACCCTCCAGACTTCAACTTCTCCTTCTCCTGTTTCTGCTTCTTCTGATTCACCCTCCAGACTTCACCTTCTCCTTCTCCTTCTTCTACTTCTTCTGATTAACCCTCCAGACTTCACCTTCTCCTTCTCCTTCTTCTGCTTCTTCTGATTCACCCTCCAGACTTCACCTTCTTCTTCTCCTTTTTCTGCTTCTTCTGATTCACCCTCCAGACATCACCTTCTCCTTCTCCTTCTTCTACTTCTTCTGATTCACCCTCCAGACTTCACCTTCTCCTTCTCCTTCTTCTGCTTCTTCTGATTCACCATCCAGACTTCGCATTCTCCTTCTCCTTCTTCTACTTCTTCTGATTCACCCTCCAGACTTCACCTTCTCCTTCTCCTTCTTCTACTTCTTCTGATTCACCCTCCAGTCTTCACCTTCTCCTTCTCCTTCTTCTGCTTCTTCTGATTCACCCTCCAGACTTCACCTTCTCCTACTCCTTCTTCTGCTTCTTCTGATTCACCCTCCAGACTTCACCTTCTCCTTCTCCTTCTTCTGCTTCTTCTGATTCACCCTCCAGACTTCACCTTCTCCTTCTCCTTCTTCTGCTTCTTCTGATTCACCCTCCAGACTTCACCTTCTCCTTCTTCTTCTTCTGCTTCTTCTGATTCACCCTCCAGACTTCACCTTCTCCTTCTCCTTCTTCTGCTTCTTCTGATTCACCCTCCAGACATCGCCTTCTCCTTCTCCTTCTTCTACTTCTTCTGATTCACCCTCCAGACTTCACCTTCTCCTTCTTCTGCTTCTTCTGATTCACCCTCCAGACTTCACCTTCTCCTTCTCCTTCGTCTACTTCTTCTGATTCACCCTCCAGACTACACCTTCTCCTTCTCCTTCTTCTACTTCTTCTGATTCACCCTCCAGACTTCACCTTCTCCTTCTCCTTCTTCTGCTTCTTCTGATTCACCCTCCAGACTTCACCTTCTCCTTCTCCTTCTTCTGCTTCTTCTGCTTCACCCTCCAGACTTCACCTTCTCCTTCTCTTTCTTCTGCTTCTTCTGATTCACCCTCCAGACTTCACCTTCTCCTTCTCCTTCTTCTGCTTCTTCTGCTTCACCCTCCTGACTTCACCTTCTCCTTCTCCTTCTTCTACTTCTTCTGATTCACCCTCCAGACTTCTGCTTCTCCTTCTCCTTCTTCTGCTTCTTCTGTTTCACCCTCCTGACTTCACCTTCTCCTTCCCCTTCTTCTACTTCTTCTGTTTCACCCTCCAGACTTCAACATCTACTTCTCCTTCTTCTGCTTCTTCTGCTTCACCCTCCTGACTTCACCTTCTCCTTCCCCTTCTTCTACTTCTTCTGCTTCGCCCTCCAGACTTCACCTTCTCCTTCTCCTTCTTCTGCTTCTTCTGATTCACCCTCCAGACTTCACCTTCTCCTTCTCCTTCTTCTGCTTCTTCTGCTTCTCCCTCCTGACTTCACCTTCTCCTTCTCCTTCTTCTACTTCTTCTGATTCACCCTCCAGACTTCACCTTCTCCTTCTCCTTCTTCTGCTCCTTCTGCTTCACCCTCCAGACTTCACCTTCTCCTTCTCCTTCTTCTGCTTCTTCTGCTGCGCCCTCCAGACTTCACCTTCTCCTTCTCCTTCTTCTGCTTCTTCTGATTCACACTCCAGACCTCACCTTCTCCTTCTCCTTCTTCTACTACTTCTGATTCACCCTCCAGACTTCACCTTTTCATTCTCCTTCTTCTGCTTCTTCTGAGTCACCCTCCAGACTTCGCCTTCTCCTTCTCCTTCTTCTCCTTCTTCTGATTCACCCGCCAGACTTCACCTTCTCCTTCTCCTTCTTCTGCTTCTTCTGATTCACCCTCCAGACTTCACCTTCTCCTTCTCCTTCTTCTGCTTCTTCTGATTCATCCTCCAGTCTTCACCTTCTCCTTCTCCTTCTTCTGCTTCTTCTGATTCACCATTCAGACTTCACCTTCTCCTTCTCCTTCTTCTACTTCTTCTGATTCACCCTCCAGACTTCATCTTCTCCTTCTCCATCTACTGCTTCTTCTGATTCACCCTCCAGACTTCACCTTCTCCTTCTCCTTCTTCTGCTTCTTCTGATTCACCCTCCAGACTTCACCTTCTCCTTCTCCTTCTTCTACTTCTTCTGATTCACCCTCCAGACTTCACCTTCTCCTTCTCCTTCTTCTACTTCTTCTGATTCACCCTCCAGACTTCACCTTCTCCTTCTCCTTCTTCTACTTCTTCTGCTTCTCCCTCCAGACTTCACCTTCTCCTTCTCCTTCTTCTGCTTCTTCTGATTCACCCTCCAGATTTCACCTTCTCCTTCTCCTTCTTCTACTTCTTCTGATTCACCCTCCAGACTTCACCTTCTCCTTCTCCTTCTTCTACTTCTTCTGATTCACCCTCCAGACTTCACCTTCTCCTTCTCCTTCTTCTACTTCTTCTGATTCACCCTCCTGACTTCACCTTCTCCTTCTCCTTCTTCTTCTTCTTATGCTTCACCCTCCAGACTTCACCTTCTCCTTCTCCTTCTTCTGCTTCATCTGCTTCACCCTCCAGACTTCACCTTCTACTTCTCCTTCTTCTGCTTCTTCTGCTTCACCCTCCTGACTTCACCTTCTCCTACCCCTTCTTCTACTTCTTCTGATTCACCCTCCAGACTTCACCTTCTCCTTCTCCTTCTTCTGCATCTTCTGATTCACCCTCCAGACTTCAACTTCTCCTTCTCCTGTTTCTGCTTCTTCTGATTCACCCTCCAGACTTCACCTTCTCCTTCTCCTTCTTCTACTTCTTCTGATTAACCCTCCAGACTTCATCTTCTCCTTCTCCTTCTTCTTCTTCTTCTGATTCACCCTCCAGACTTCACCTTCTCCTTCTCCTTCTTCTACTTCTTCTGATTCACCCTCCAGACTTCACCTTCTCCTTCTCCTTCTTCTGCTTCTTCTGATTCACCCTCCAGACTTCACCTTCTTCTTCTCCTTTTTCTGCTTCTTCTGATTCACCCTCCAGACATCACCTTCTCCTTCTCCTTCTTCTACTTCTTCTGATTCACCCTCCAGACTTCACCTTCTCCTTCTCCTTCTTCTGCTTCTTCTGATTCACCATCCAGACTTCGCATTCTCCTTCTCCTTCTTCTACTTCTTCTGATTCACCCTCCAGACTTCACCTTCTCCTTCTCCTTCTTCTACTTCTTCTGATTCACCCTCCAGTCTTCACCTTCTCCTTCTCCTTCTTCTGCTTCTTCTGATTCACCCTCCAGACTTCACCTTCTCCTACTCCTTCTTCTGCTTCTTCTGATTCACCCTCCAGACTTCACCTTCTCCTTCTCCTTCTTCTGCTTCTTCTGATTCACCCTCCAGACTTCACCTTCTCCTTCTCCTTCTTCTGCTTCTTCTGATTCACCCTCCAGACTTCACCTTCTCCTTCTCCTTCTTCTGCTTCTTCTGATTCACCCTCCAGACTTCACCTTCTCCTTCTCCTTCTTCTGCTTCTTCTGATTCACCCTCCAGACTTCACCTTCTCCTTCTCCTTCTTCTGCTTCTTCTGATTCACCCTCCAGACATCGCCTTCTCCTTCTCCTTCTTCTACTTCTTCTGATTCACCCTCCAGACTTCACCTTCTCCTTCTTCTGCTTCTTCTGATTCACCCTCCAGACTTCACCTTCTCCTTCTCCTTCGTCTACTTCTTCTGATTCACCCTCCAGACTACACCTTCTCCTTCTCCTTCTTCTACTTCTTCTGATTCACCCTCCAGACTTCACCTTCTCCTTCTCCTTCTTCTGCTTCTTCTGATTCACCCTCCAGACTTCACCTTCTCCTTCTCCTTCTTCTACTTCTTCTGATTCACCCTCCAGACTTCACCTTCTTCTACTTCTTCTGATTCACCCTCCAGACTTCACCTTCTCCTTCTCCTTCTTCTACTTCTTCTGCTTCTCCCTCCAGACTTCACCTTCTCCTTCTCCTTCTTCTGCTTCTTCTGATTCACCCTCCAGACTTCACCTTCTCCTTCTCCTTCTTCTACTTCTTCTGATTCACCCTCCAGACTTCACCTTCTCCTTCTATTTCTTCTACTTCTTCTGATTCACCCTCCTGACTTCACCTTCTCCTTCTCCTTCTTCTGCTTCTTCTGCTTCACCCTCCAGACTTCACCTTCTCCTTCTCCTTCTTCTGCTTCTTCTGCTTCACCCTCCAGACTTCACCTTCTACTTCTCCTTCTTCTGCTTCTTCTGCTTCACCCTCCTGACTTCACCTTCTCCTTCCCCTTCTTCTACTTCTTCTGATTCACCCTCCAGACTTCACCTTCTCCTTCTCCTTCTTCTGCTTCTTCTGCTTCACCCTCCAGACTTCACCTTCTCCTTCCCCTTCTTCTGCTTCTTCTGCTTCGCCCTCCAGACTTCACCTTCTCCTTCTCCTTCTTCTGCTTCTTCTGCTTCACCCTCCTGACTTCACCTTCTCCTTCTCCTTCTTCTACTTCTTCTGATTCACCCTCCAGACTTCACCTTCTCCTTCTCCTTCTCCTGCTTCTTCTGCTTCACCCTCCAGACTTCACCTTCTCCTTCTCCTTCTTCTGCTTCTTCCGCTGCGCCCTCCAGACTTCACCTTCACCTTCTCCTTCTTCTGCTTCTTCTGCTTCACCCTCCTGACTTCACCTTCTCCTTCTCCTTCTTCTACTTCTTCTGCTTCACCCTCCTGACTTCACCTTCTCCTTCTCCTTCTTCTGCTTCTTCTGATTCACCCTCCTAACTTCACCTTCTCCTTCTCCATCTTCTGCTTCTTCTGATTCACCCTCCTGACTTCACCTTCTTCTTCTCCTTCTTCTGCTTCTTCTGATTCACCCTCCAGACTTCAACTTCTCCTTCTCCTTCTTCTGCTTCTTCTGATTCACACTCCAGACTTCACCTTCTCCTTCTCCATCTTCTGCTTCTTCTGATTCACCCTCCAGACATCACCTTCTCCCTCTCCTTATTCTGCTTCTTCTGATTCACCCTCCAGACTTCACCTTCTCTTTCTCCTTCTTCTGCTTCTTCTGATTCACCCTCCAGACTTCACCTTCTCCTTCTCCTTCTTCTGCTTCTTCTGAATCACCCTCCAGACTTCACCTTCTCCTGCTCCTTCTTCTGCTTCTTCTGATTCACCCTGCAGACTTCACCTTCTCCTTCTCCTTATTCTACTTCTTCTGATTCACCCTCCAGACATCACCTTCTCGTTCTCCTTCTTCTACTTCTTCTGATTCACCCTCCAGGCTTCACCTTCTCCTTCTCCTTCTTCTGCTTCTTCTGATTCACCCTCCAGGCTTCACCTTCTCCTTCTCCTTCTTCTGCTTCTTCTGATTCACCCTCCAGACTTCACCTTCTCCTTCTCCTTCTTCTGCTTCTTCTGCTTCTCCCTCCTGACTTCACCTTCTCCTTCTCCTTCTTCTACTTCTTCTGATTCACCCTCCAGACTTCACCTTCTCCTTCTCCTTCTTCTGCTCCTTCTGCTTCACCCTCCAGAATTCACCTTCTCCTTCTCCTTCTTCTGCTTCTTCTGCTGCGCCCTCCAGACTTCACCTTCTCCTTCTCCTTCTTCTGCTTCTTCTGATTCACACTCCAGACCTCACCTTCTCCTTCTCCTTCTTCTACTACTTCTGATTCACCCTCCAGACTTCACCTTTTCATTCTCCTTCTTCTGCTTCTTCTGAGTCACCCTCCAGACATCACCTTCTCCTTCTCCTTCTTCTGCTTCTTCTAATTCACCCTCCAGACTTCACCTTCTCCTTCTCCTTCTTCTGCTTCTTCTGATTCATCCTCCAGTCTTCACCTTCTCCTTCTCCTTCTTCTGCTTCTTCTGATTCACCATTCAGACTTCACCTTCTCCTTCTCCTTCTTCTACTTCTTCTGATTCACCCTCCAGACTTCATCTTCTCCTTCTCCATCTACTGCTTCTTCTGATTCACCCTCCAGACTTCACCTTCTCCTTCTCCTTCTTCTGCTTCTTCTGATTCACCCTCTAGACTTCACCTTCTCCTTCTCCTTCTTCTACTTCTTCTGATTCACCCTCCAGACTTCACCTTCTCCTTCTCCTTCTCATACTTCTTCTGATTCACCCTCCAGACTTCACCTTCTCCTTCTCCTTCTTCTACTTCTTCTGCTTCTCCCTCCAGACTTCACCTTCTCCTTCTCCTTCTTCTGCTTCTTCTGATTCACCCTCCAGATTTCACCTTCTCCTTCTCCTTCTTCTACTTCTTCTGATTCACCCTCCAGACTTCACCTTCTCCTTCTCCTTCTTCTACTTCTTCTGATTCACCCTCCAGACTTCACCTTCTCCTTCTCCTTCTTCTACTTCTTCTGATTCACCCTCCTGACTTCACCTTCTCCTTCTCCTTCTTCTGCTTCTTATGCTTCACCCTCCAGACTTCACCTTCTCCTTCTCCTTCTTCTGCTTCTTCTGCTTCACCCTCCAGACTTCACCTTCTACTTCTCCTTCTTCTGCTTCTTCTGCTTCACCCTCCTGACTTCACCTTCTCCTTCCCCTTCTTCTACTTCTTCTGATTCACCCTCCAGACTTCACCTTCTCCATCTCCTTCTTCTGCATCTTCTGATTCACCCTCCAGACTTCAACTTCTCCTTCTCCTGTTTCTGCTTCTTCTGATTCACCCTCCAGACTTCACCTTCTCCTTCTCCTTCTTCTACGTCTTCTGATTAACCCTCCAGACTTCATCTTCTCCTTCTCCTTCTTCTTCTTCTTCTGATTCACCCTCCTGACTTCACCTTCTCCTTCTCCTTCTTCTACTTCTTCTGATTCACCCTCCAGACTTCACCTTCTCCTTCTCCTTCTTCTGCTTCTTCTGATTCACCCTCCAGAATTCACCTTCTTCTTCTCCTTCTTCTGCTTCTTCTGATTCACCCTCCAGACTTCAACTTCTCCTTCTCCTGTTTCTGCTTCTTCTGATTCACCCTCCAGACTTCACCTTCTCCTTCTCCTTCTTCTACTTCTTCTGATTAACCCTCCAGACTTCATCTTCTCCTTCTCCTTCTTCTACTTCTTCTGATTCACCCTCCAGACTTCACCTTCTCCTTCTCCTTCTTCTACTTCTTCTGATTCACCCTCCAGTCTTCACCTTCTCCTTCTCCTTCTTCTGCTTCTTCTGATTCACCCTCCAGACTTCACCTTCTCCTACTCCTTCTTCTGCTTCTTCTGATTCACCCTCCAGACTTCACCTTCTCCTTCTCCTTCTTCTGCTTCTTCTGATTCACCCTCCAGACTTCACCTTCTCCTTCTCCTTCTTCTGCTTCTTCTGATTCACCCTCCAGACTTCACCTTCTCCTTCTCCTTCTTCTGCTTCTTCTGATTCACCCTCCAGACTTCACCTTCTCCTTCTCCTTCTTCTGCTTCTTCTGATTCACCCTCCAGACTTCACCTTCTCCTTCTCCTTCTTCTGCTTCTTCTGATTCACCCTCCAGACATCGCCTTCTCCTTCTCCTTCTTCTACTTCTTCTGATTCACCCTCCAGACTACACCTTCTCCTTCTTCTGCTTCTTCTGATTCACCCTCCAGACTTCACCTTCTCCTTCTCCTTCGTCTACTTCTTCTGATTCACCCTCCAGACTACACCTTCTCCTTCTCCTTCTTCTACTTCTTCTGATTCACCCGCCAGACTTCACCTTCTCCTTCTCCTTCTTCTGCTTCTTCTGATTCACCCTCCAGACTTCACCTTCTCCTTCTCCTTCATCTACTTCTTCTGATTCACCCTCCAGACTTCACCTTCTCCTTCTCCTTCTTCTACTTCTTCTGATTCACCCTCCAGACTTCACCTTCTCCTTCTCCTTCTTCTACTTCTTCTGCTTCTCCCTCCAGACTTCACCTTCTCCTTCTCCTTCTTCTGCTTCTTCTGATTCACCCTCCAGACTTCACCTTCTCCTTCTCCTTCTTCTACTTCTTCTGATTCACCCTCCAGACTTCACCTTCTCCTTCTATTTCTTCTACTTCTTCTGATTCACCCTCCTGACTTCACCTTCTCCTTCTCCTTCTTCTGCTTCTTCTGCTTCACCCTCCAGACTTCACCTTCTCCTTCTCCTTCTTCTGCTTCTTCTGCTTCACCCTCCAGACTTCACCTTCTATTTCTCCTTCTTCTGCTTCTTCTGCTTCACCCTCCTGACTTCACCTTCTCCTTCCCCTTCTTCTACTTCTTCTGATTCACCCTCTAGACTTCACCTTCTCCTTCTCCTTCTTCTGCTTCTTCTGCTTCACCCTCCAGACTTCACCTTCTCCTTCCCCTTCTTCTCCTTCTTCTGCTTCGCCCTCCAGACTTCACCTTCTCCTTCTCCTTCTTCTGCTTCTTCTGCTTCACCCTCCTGACTTCAACTTCTCCTTCTCCTTCTTCTACTTCTTCTGATTCACCCTCCAGACTTCACATTCTCCTTCTCCTTCTTCTGCTTCTTCTGCTTCACCCTCCAGACTTCACCTTCTCCTTCTCCTTCTTCTGCTTCTTCCGCTGCACCCTCCAGACTTCACCTTCACCTTCTCCTTCTTCTGGTTCTTCTGCTTCACCCTCCTGACTTCACCTTCTCCTTCTCCTTCTTCTACTTCTTCTGCTTCACCCTCCTGACTTCACCTTCTCCTTCTCCTTCTTCTGCTTCTTCTGATTCACCCTCCTAACTTCACCTTCTCCTTCTCCATCTTCTGCTTCTTCTGATTCACCCTCCTGACTTCACCTTCTTCTTCTCCTTCTTCTGCTTCTTCTGATTCACCCTCCAGACTTCAACTTCTCCTTCTCCTTCTTCTGCTTCTTCTGAATCATCCTCCAAACTTCACCTTCTCCTTCTCCTTCTTCTGCTTCTTCTGATTCACACTCCAGACCTCACCTTCTCCTTCTCCTTCTTCTACTTCTTCTGATTCACCCTCCAGACTTCACCTTCTCCTTCTCCTTCTTCTGCTTCTTATGCTTCACCCTCCAGACTTCACCTTCTCCTTCTCCTTCTTCTGCTTCTTCTGCTTCACCCTCCAGACTTCACCTTCTACTTCTCCTTCTTCTGCTTCTTCTGCTTCACCCTCCTGACTTCACCTTCTCCTTCCCCTTCTTCTACTTCTTCTGATTCACCCTCCAGACTTCACCTTCTCCATCTCCTTCTTCTGCATCTTCTGATTCACCCTCCAGACTTCAACTTCTCCTTCTCCTGTTTCTGCTTCTTCTGATTCACCCTCCAGACTTCACCTTCTCCTTCTCCTTCTTCCACGTCTTCTGATTAACCCTCCAGACTTCATCTTCTCCTTCTCCTTCTTCTTCTTCTTCTGATTCACCCTCCAGACTTCAACTTCTCCTTCTCCTTCTTCTACTTCTTCTGATTCACCCTCCAGACTTCACCTTCTCCTTCTCCTTCTTCTGCTTCTTCTGATTCACCCTCCAGACTTCACCTTCTTCTTCTCCTTCTTCTGCTTCTTCTGATTCACCCTCCATACTTCAACTTCTCCTTCTCCTGTTTCTGCTTCTTCTGATTCACCCTCCAGACTTCACCTTCTCCTTCTCCTTCTTCTACTTCTTCTGATTAACCCTCCAGACTTCATCTTCTCCTTCTCCTTCTTCTACTTCTTCTGATTCACCCTCCAGACTTCACCTTCTCCTTCTCCTTCTTCTACTTCTTCTGATTCACCCTCCAGTCTGCACCTTCTCCTTCTCCTTCTTCTGCTTCTTCTGATTCACCCTCCAGACTTCACCTTCTCCTACTCCTTCTTCTGCTTCTTCTGATTCACCCTCCAGACTTCACCTTCTCCTTCTCCTTCTTCTGCTTCTTCTGATTCACCCTCCAGACTTCACCTTCTCCTTCTCCTTCTTCTGCTTCTTCTGATTCACCCTCCAGACTTCACCTTCTCCTTCTCCTTCTTCTGCTTCTTCTGATTCACCCTCCTGACTTCACCTTCTCCTTCTCCTTCTTCTACTTCTTCTGATTCACCCTCCAGACCTCACCTTCTCCTTCTCCTTCTTCTTCTTCTTCTGATTCACCCTCCAGACTTCACCTTCTCCTTCTGCTTCTTCTACTTCTTCTGATTCACCCTCCAGTCTTCACCTTCTCCTTCTCCTTCTTCTGCTTCTTCTGATTCACCCTCCAGACTTCACCTTCTCCTTCTCCTTCTTATGCTTCTTCTGATTCACCCTCCTGACTTCACCTTCTCCTTCTCCTTCTTCTGCTTCTTCTGATTCACCCTCCAGACTTCACCTTCTCCTTCTCCTTCTTCTGCTTCTTCTGATTCACCCTCCAGACTTCACCTTCTCCTTCTCCTTCTTCTGCTTCTTCTGATTCACCCTCCAGACTTCACCTTCTCCTTCTCCTTCTTCTGCTTCTTCTGATTCAGCCTCCAGACTTCATCTTCTCCTTCTCCTTCGTCTACTTCTTCTGATTCACCCTCCAGACTACACCTTCTCCTTCTCCTTCTTCAACTTCTTCTGATTCACCCTCCTGACTTCACCTTCTCCTTCTCCTTCTTCTGCTTCTTCTGCTTCACCCTCCAGACTTCACCGTCTCCTTCTCCTTCTTCTGCTTCTTCTGCTTCACCCTCCAGACTTCACCTTCTCCTTCTCCTTCTTCTGCTTCTTCTGCTTCACCCTCCTGACTTCACCTTCTCCTTCTCCTCCTTCTACTTCTTCTGATTCACACTCCAGACTTCACCTTCTCCTTCTCCTTCTTCTTCTTCTTCTGCTTCACCCTCCAGACTTCACCTTCTCCTTCTCCTTCTTCTGCTTCTTCTGCTTCGCCCTCCAGACTTCACCTTCTCCTTCTCCTTCGTCTGCTTCTTCTGATTCACCCTCCAGACTTCACCTTCTCCTTCTCCTTCTTCTGCTTCTTCTGCTTCACCCTCCTGACTTCACCTTCTCCTTCTCCTTCTTCTACTTCTTCTGATTCACCCTCCAGACCTCACCTTCTCCTTCTCCTTCTTCTACTTCTTCTGATTCACCCTCCAGACTTCACCTTCTCCTTCTCCTTATTCTGCTTCTTCTGATTCACCCTCCAGACTTCACCTTCTCCTTCTCCTTCTTCTGCTTCTTCTGATTCACCCTCCAGACTTCACCTTCTCCTTCTCCTTCTTCTGCTTCTTCTGAATCACCCTCCAGACTTCACCTTCTCCTGCTCCTTCTTCTGCTTCTTCTGATTCACCCTGCAGACTTCACCTTCTCCTTCTCCTTATTCTACTTCTTCTGATTCACCCTCCAGACATCACCTTCTCGTTCTCCTTCTTCTACTTCTTCTGATTCACCCTCCAGGCTTCACCTTCTCCTTCTCCTTCTTCTGCTTCTTCTGATTCACCCTCCAGGCTTCACCTTCTCCTTCTCCTTCTTCTGCTTCTTCTGATTCACCCTCCAGACTTCACCTTCTCCTTCTCCTTCTTCTGCTTCTTCTGCTTCTCCCTCCTGACTTCACCTTCTCCTTCTCCTTCTTCTACTTCTTCTGATTCACCCTCCAGACTTCACCTTCTCCTTCTCCTTTTTCTGCTCCTTCTGCTTCACCCTCCAGACTTCACCTTCTCCTTCTCCTTCTTCTGCTTCTTCTGCTGCGCCCTCCAGACTTCACCTTCTCCTTCTCCTTCTTCTGCTTCTTCTGATTCACACTCCAGACCTCACCTTCTCCTTCTCCTTCTTCTACTACTTCTGATTCACCCTCCAGACTTCACCTTTTCATTCTCCTTCTTCTGCTTCTTCTGAGTCACCCTCCAGACATCACCTTCTCCTTCTCCTTCTTCTGCTTCTTCTGATTCACCCTCCAGACTTCACCTTCTCCTTCTCCTTCTTCTGCTTCTTCTGATTCATCCTCCAGTCTTCACCTTCTCCTTCTCCTTCTTCTGCTTCTTCTGATTCACCATTCAGACTTCACCTTCTCCTTCTCCTTCTTCTACTTCTTCTGATTCACCCTCCAGACTTCATCTTCTCCTTCTCCATCTACTGCTTCTTCTGGTTCACCCTCCAGACTTCACCTTCTCCTTCTCCTTCTTCTGCTACTTCTGATTCACCCTCTAGACTTCACCTTCTCCTTCTCCTTCTTCTACTTCTTCTGATTCACCCTCCAGACTTCACCTTCTCCTTCTCCTTCTCATACTTCTTCTGATTCACCCTCCAGACTTCACCTTCTCCTTCTCCTTCTTCTACTTCTTCTGCTTCTCCCTCCAGACTTCACCTTCTCCTTCTCCTTCTTCTGCTTCTTCTGATTCACCCTCCAGATTTCACCTTCTCCTTCTCCTTCTTCTACTTCTTCTGATTCACCCTCCAGACTTCACCTTCTCCTTCTCCTTCTTCTACTTCTTCTGATTCACCCTCCAGACTTCACCTTCTCCTTCTCCTTCTTCTACTTCTTCTGATTCACCCTCCTGACTTCACCTTCTCCTTCTCCTTCTTCTGCTTCTTATGCTTCACCCTCCAGACTTCACCTTCTCCTTCTCCTTCTTCTGCTTCTTCTGCTTCACCCTCCAGACTTCACCTTCTACTTCTCCTTCTTCTGCTTCTTCTGCTTCACCCTCCTGACTTCACCTTCTCCTTCCCCTTCTTCTACTTCTTCTGATTCACCCTCCAGACTTCACCTTCTCCATCTCCTTCTTCTGCATCTTCTGATTCACCCTCCAGACTTCAACTTCTCCTTCTCCTGTTTCTGCTTCTTCTGATTCACCCTCCAGACTTCACCTTCTCCTTCTCCTTCTTCTACGTCTTCTGATTAACCCTCCAGACTTCATCTTCTCCTTCTCCTTCTTCTTCTTCTTCTGATTCACCCTCCAGACTTCACCTTCTCCTTCTCCTTCTTCTACTTCTTCTGATTCACCCTCCAGACTTCACCTTCTCCTTCTCCTTCTTCTGCTTCTTCTGATTCACCCTCCAGAATTCACCTTCTTCTTCTCCTTCTTCTGCTTCTTCTGATTCACCCTCCAGACTTCACCTTCTCCTTCTCCTTCTTCTACTTCTTCTGATTAACCCTCCAGACTTCATCTTCTCCTTCTCCTTCTTCTACTTCTTCTGATTCACCCTCCAGACTTCACCTTCTCCTTCTCCTTCTTCTACTTCTTCTGATTCACCCTCCAGTCTTCACCTTCTCCTTCTCCTTCTTCTACTTCTTCTGATTCACCCTCCAGACTTCACCTTCTCCTTCTCCTTCTTCTACTTCTTCTGATTCACCCTCCAGTCTTCACCTTCTCCTTCTCCTTCTTCTGCTTCTTCTGATTCACCCTCCAGACTTCACCTTCTCCTTCTCCTTCTTCTGCTTCTTCTGCTTCACCCTCCAGACTTCACCTTCTACTTCTCCTTCTTCTGCTTCTTCTGCTTCACCCTCCTGACTTCACCTTCTCCTTCCCCTTCTTCTACTTCTTCTGATTCACCCTCCAGACTTCACCTTCTCCATCTCCTTCTTCTGCATCTTCTGATTCACCCTCCAGACTTCAACTTCTCCTTCTCCTGTTTCTGCTTCTTCTGATTCACCCTCCAGACTTCACCTTCTCCTTCTCCTTCTTCTACGTCTTCTGATTAACCCTCCAGACTTCATCTTCTCCTTCTCCTTCTTCTTCTTCTTCTGATTCACCCTCCAGACTTCACCTTCTCCTTCTCCTTCTTCTACTTCTTCTGATTCACCCTCCAGACTTCACCTTCTCCTTCTCCTTCTTCTGCTTCTTCTGATTCACCCTCCAGAATTCACCTTCTTCTTCTCCTTCTTCTGCTTCTTCTGATTCACCCTCCAGACTTCACCTTCTCCTTCTCCTTCTTCTACTTCTTCTGATTAACCCTCCAGACTTCATCTTCTCCTTCTCCTTCTTCTACTTCTTCTGATTCACCCTCCAGACTTCACCTTCTCCTTCTCCTTCTTCTACTTCTTCTGATTCACCCTCCAGTCTTCACCTTCTCCTTCTCCTTCTTCTGCTTCTTCTGATTCACCCTCCAGACTTCACCTTCTCCTACTACTTCTTCTGCTTCTTCTGATTCACCCTCCAGACTTCACCTTCTCCTTCTCCTTCTTCTGCTTCTTCTGATTCACCCTCCAGACTTCACCTTCTCCTTCTCCTTCTTCTGCTTCTTCTGATTCACCCTCCAGACTTCACCTTCTCCTTCTCCTTCTTCTGCTTCTTCTGATTCACCCTCCAGACTTCACCTTCTCCTTCTCCTTCTTCTGCTTCTTCTGATTCACCCTCCAGACTTCACCTTCTCCTTCTCCTTCTTCTGCTTCTTCTGATTCACCCTCCAGACATCGCCTTCTCCTTCTCCTTCTTCTACTTCTTCTGATTCACCCTCCAGACTTCACCTTCTCCTTCTTCTGCTTCTTCTGATTCACCCTCCAGACTTCACCTTCTCCTTCTCCTTCGTCTACTTCTTCTGATTCACCCTCCAGACTACACCTTCTCCTTCTCCTTCTTCTACTTCTTCTGATTCACCCTCCAGACTTCACCTTCTCCTTCTCCTTCTTCTGCTTCTTCTGATTCACCCTCCAGACTTCACCTTCTCCTTCTCCTTCATCTACTTCTTCTGATTCACCCTCCAGACTTCACCTTCTCCTTCTCCTTCTTCTACTTCTTCTGATTCACCCTCCAGACTTCACCTTCTCCTTCTACTTCTTCTACTTCTTCTGCTTCTCCCTCCAGACTTCACCTTCTCCTTCTCCTTCTTCTGCTTCTTCTGATTCACCCTCCAGACTTCACCTTCTCCTTCTCCTTCTTCTACTTCTTCTGATTCACCCTCCAGACTTCACCTTCTCCTTCTATTTCTTCTACTTCTTCTGATTCACCCTCCTGACTTCACCTTCTCCTTCTTCTGCTTCTTCTGCTTCACCCTCCAGACTTCACCTTCTCCTTCTCCTTCTTCTGCTTCTTCTGCTTCACCCTCCAGACTTCACCTTCTATTTCTCCTTCTTCTGCTTCTTCTGCTTCACCCTCCTGACTTCACCTTCTCCTTCCCCTTCTTCTACTTCTTCTGATTCACCCTCTAGACTTCACCTTCTCCTTCTCCTTCTTCTGCTTCTTCTGCTTCACCCTCCAGACTTCACCTTCTCCTTCCCCTTCTTCTCCTTCTTCTGCTTCGCCCTCCAGACTTCACCTTCTCCTTCTCCTTCTTCTGCTTCTTCTGCTTCACCCTCCTGACTTCACCTTCTCCTTCTCCTTCTTCTACTTCTTCTGATTCACCCTCCAGACTTCACCTTCTCCTTCTCCTTCTTCTGCTTCTTCTGCTTCACCCTCCAGACTTCACCTTCTCCTTCTCCTTCTTCTGCTTCTTCCGCTGCGCCCTCCAGACTTCACCTTCACCTTCTCCTTCTTCTGGTTCTTCTGCTTCACCCTCCTGACTTCACCTTCTCCTTCTCCTTCTTCTACTTCTTCTGCTTCACCCTCCTGACTTCACCTTCTCCTTCTCCTTCTTCTGCTTCTTCTGATTCACCCTCCTAACTTCACCTTCTCCTTCTCCATCTTCTGCTTCTTCTGATTCACCCTCCTGACTTCACCTTCTTCTTCTCCTTCTTCTGCTTCTTCTGATTCACCCTCCAGACTTCAACTTCTCCTTCTCCTTCTTCTGCTTCTTCTGATTCATCCTCCAAACTTCACCTTCTCCTTCTCCTTCTTCTGCTTCTTCTGATTCACACTCCAGACCTCACCTTCTCCTTCTCCTTCTTCTACTTCTTCTGATTCACCCTCCAGACTTCACCTTCTTCTTCTCCTTCTTCTGCTTCTTCTGATTCACCCTCCAGACTTCAACTTCTCCTTCTCCTTCTTCTGCTTCTTCTGATTCATCCTCCAAACTTCACCTTCTCCTTCTCCTTCTTCTGCTTCTTCTGATTCACACTCCAGACCTCACCTTCTCCTTCTCCTTCTTCTACTTCTTCTGATTCACCCTCCAGACTTCACCTTCTCCATCTCCTTCTTCTGCATCTTCTGATTCACCCTCCAGACTTCAACTTCTCCTTCTCCTGTTTCTGCTTCTTCTGATTCACCCTCCAGACTTCACCTTCTCCTTCTCCTTCTTCTACGTCTTCTGATTAACCCTCCAGACTTCATCTTCTCCTTCTCCTTCTTCTTCTTCTTCTGATTCACCCTCCAGACTTCACCTTCTCCTTCTCCTTCTTCTACTTCTTCTGATTCACCCTCCAGACTTCACCTTCTCCTTCTCCTTCTTCTGCTTCTTCTGATTCACCCTCCAGACTTCACCTTCTTCTTCTCCTTCTTCTGCTTCTTCTGATTCACCCTCCATACTTCAACTTCTCCTTCTCCTGTTTCTGCTTCTTCTGATTCACCCTCCAGACTTCACCTTCTCCTTCTCCTTCTTCTACTTCTTCTGATTAACCCTCCAGACTTCATCTTCTCCTTCTCCTTCTTCTACTTCTTCTGATTCACCCTCCAGACTTCACCTTCTCCTTCTCCTTCTTCTACTTCTTCTGATTCACCCTCCAGTCTTCACCTTCTCCTTCTCCTTCTTCTGCTTCTTCTGATTCACCCTCCAGACTTCACCTTCTCCTACTCCTTCTTCTGCTTCTTCTGATTCACCCTCCAGACTTCACCTTCTCCTTCTCCTTCTTCTGCTTCTTCTGATTCACCCTCCAGACTTCACCTTCTCCTTCTCCTTCTTCTGCTTCTTCTGATTCACCCTCCAGACTTCACCTTCTCCTTCTCCTTCTTCTGCTTCTTCAGATTCACCCTCCTGACTTCACCTTCTCCTTCTCCTTCTTCTACTTCTTCTGATTCACCCTCCAGACCTCACCTTCTCCTTCTCCTTCTTCTACTTCTTCTGATTCACCCTCCAGACTTCACCTTCTCCTTCTGCTTCTTCTACTTCTTCTGATTCACCCTCCAGTCTTCACCTTCTCCTTCTCCTTCTTCTGCTTCTTCTGATTCACCCTCCAGACTTCACCTTCTCCTGCTCCTTCTTCTGCTTCTTCTGATTCACCCTCCTGACTTCACCTTCTCCTTCTCCTTCTTCTGCTTCTTCTGATTCACCCTCCAAACTTCACCTTCTCCTTCTCCTTCTTCTACTTCTTCTGGTTCACCCTCCAGACTTCACCTTCTCCTTCTACTTCTTCTGCTTCTTCTGATTCACCCTCCACACTTCACCTTCTCCTTCTCCTTCTTCTGCTTCTTCTGATTCACCCTCCAGACTTCACCTTCTCCTTCTCCTTCTTCTACTTCTTCTGATTCACCCTCCAGACTTCACCTTCTCCTTCTCCTTCTTCTGCTTCTTCTGATTCAGCCTCCAGACTTCACCTTCTCCTTCTCCTTCGTCTACTTCTTCTGATTCACCCTCCAGACTACACCTTCTCCTTCTCCTTCTTCAACTTCTTCTGATTCACCCTCCTGACTTCACCTTCTCCTTCTCCTTCTTCTGCTTCTTCTGCTTCACCCTCCAGACTTCACCGTCTCCTTCTCCTTCTTCTGCTTCTTCTGCTTCACCCTCCAGACTTCACCTTCTCCTTCTCCTTCTTCTGCTTCTTCTGCTTCACCCTCCTGACTTCACCTTCTCCTTCTCCTCCTTCTACTTCTTCTGATTCACACTCCAGACTTCACCTTCTCCTTCTCCTTCTTCTTCTTCTTCTGCTTCACCCTCCAGACTTCACCTTCTCCTTCTCCTTCTTCTGCTTCTTCTGCTTCGCCCTCCAGACTTCACCTTCTCCTTCTCCTTCTTCTGCTTCTTCTGCTTCACCCTCCAGACTTCACCTTCTCCTTCTCCTTCTTCTGCTTCTTCTGCTTCACCCTCCTGACTTCACCTTCTCCTTCTCCTTCTTCTACTTCTTCTGATTCACCCTCCAGACCTCACCTTCTCCTTCTCCTTCTTCTACTTCTTCTGATTCACCCTCCAGACTTCACCTTCTCCTTCTGCTTCTTCTACTTCTTCTGATTCACCCTCCAGTCTTCACCTTCTCCTTCTCCTTCTTCTGCTTCTTCTGATTCACCCTCCAGACTTCACCTTCTCCTTCTCCTTCTTCTGCTTCTTCTGATTCACCCTCCTGACTTCACCTTCTCCTTCTCCTTCTTCTGCTTCTTCTGATTCACCCTCCAAACTTCACCTTCTCCTTCTCCTTCTTCTACTTCTTCTGATTCACCCTCCATACTTCACCTTCTCCTTCTACTTCTTCTGCTTCTTCTGATTCACCCTCCAGACTTCACCTTCTCCTTCTCCTTCTTCTGCTTCTTCTGATTCACCCTCCAGACTTCACCTTCTCCTTCTCCTTCTTCTGCTTCTTCTGATTCACCCTCCAGACTTCACCTTCTCCTTCTCCTTCTTCTGCTTCTTCTGATTCACCCTCCAGACTTCACCTTCTCCTTCTCCTTCTTCTACTTCTTCTGATTCACCCTCCAGACTTCACCTTCTCCTTCTCCTTCTTCTGCTTCTTCTGATTCAGCCTCCAGACTTCACCTTCTCCTTCTCCTTCGTCTACTTCTTCTGATTCACCCTCCAGACTACACCTTCTCCTTCTCCTTCTTCTGCTTCTTCTGCTTCACCCTCCAGACTTCACCTTCTCCTTCTCCTTCTTCTACTTCTTCTGCTTCACCCTCCTGACTTCACCTTCTCCTTCTCCTCCTTCTACTTCTTCTGATTCACACTCCAGACTTCACCTTCTCCTTCTCCTTCTTCTTCTTCTTCTGCTTCACCCTCCAGACTTCACCTTCTCCTTCTCCTTCTTCTGCTTCTTCTGCTTCGCCCTCCAGACTTCACCTTCTCCTTCTCCTTCTTCTGCTTCTTCTGCTTCACCCTCCAGACTTCACCTTCTCCTTCTCCTTCTTCTGCTTCTTCTGCTTCACCCTCCTGACTTCACCTTCTCCTTCTCCTTCTTCTACTTCTTCTGATTCACCCTCCAGACTTCACCTTCTCCTTCTCCTTCTTCTGCTTCTTCTGCTTCACCCTCCTGACTTCACCTTCTCCTTCTCCTTCTTCTACCTCTTCTGCTTCACCCCCCTGACTTCACCTTCTCCTTCTCCTTCTTCTGCTTCTTCTGATTCACCCTCCTGACTTCACCTTCTCCTTCTCCTTCTTCTACTTCTTCTGCTTCACCCCCTGACTTCACCTTCTCCTTCTCCTTCTTCTGCTTCTTCTGATTCACCCTCCAGACTACACCTTCTCCTTCTCCTTCTTCTACTTCTTCTGATTCACCCTCCAGACTTCACCTTCTCCTTCTCCTTTTTCTGCTTCTTCTGATTCACCCTCTAGACTTCACCTTCTCCTTCTCTTTTCTTCTACTTTTTCTGATTCACCCTCCAGACTTCACCTTCTCCTTCTCCTTCTTCTGCTTCTTCTGCTTCACGCTCCAGACTTCACCTTCTCCTTCTCCTTCTTCTGCTTCTTCTGCTTCGCCCTCCAGACATCACCTTATCCTTCTCCTTCTTCTGCTTCTTCTGCTTCACCCTCCGGACTTCCCCTTCTCCTTCTCCTTTTTTGCTTCTTCTGCTTCACCCTCCTGACTTCACCTTCTCCTTCTCCTTCTTCTACTTCTTCTGATTCACCCTCCAGACTTCACCTTCTCCTTCTCCTTCTTCTGCTTCTTCTGCTTCACCCTCCAGACTTCACCTTCTCCTTCTCCTTCTTCTGCTTCTTCTGCTGCGCCCGCCAGACTTCACCTTCACCTTCTCCTTCTTCTGCTTCTTCTGCTTCACCCTCCTGACTTCACCTTCTCCTTCTCCTTCTTCTGCTTCTTCTGATTCACCCTCCTAACTTCACCTTCTCCTTCTCCTTCTTCTGCTTCTTCTGATTCGCCCTCCTGACTTCACCTTCTCCTTCTCCTTCTTCTGCTTCTTCTGATTCACCCTCCAGACTTCACCTTCTCCTTCTCCTTCTTCTGCTTCTTCTGATTCACCCTCCAGACCTCACCTTCTCCTTCTCCTTCTTCTGCTTCTTCTGATTCACCCTCCAGACCTCATCTTCTCCTTCTCCTTCTTCTACTTCTTCTGATTCACCCTCCAGACTTCATCTTCTCCTTCTCCGTCTTCTACTTCTTCTGATTCACCCTCCAGTCTTCACCTTCTCCTTCTCCTTCTTCTGCTTCTTCTGATTCACCCTCCAGACTTCACCTTCTCCTTCTCCTTCTTCTGCTTCTTCTGATTCACCCTCCAGACCTCACCGTCTCCTTCTCCTTCTTCTACTTCTTCTGATTCACCCTCCAGACATCACCTTCTCCTTCTGCTTCTTCTACTTCTTCTGATTCACCCTCCAGTCTTCACCTTCTCCTTCTCCTTCTTCTGCTTCTTCTGATTCACCCTCCAGACTTCACCTTCTCCTTCTCCTTCTTCTGCTTCTTCTGATTCACCCTCCTGACTTCACCTTCTCCTTCTCCTTCTTCTGCTTCTTCTGATTCACCCTCCAAACTTCACCTTCTCCTTCTCCTTCTTCTACTTCTTCTGATTCACCCTCCAGACTTCACCTTCTCCTTCTACTTCTTCTGCTTCTTCTGATTCACCCTCCAGACTTCACCTTCTCCTTCTCCTTCTTCTGCTTCTTCTGATTCACCCTCCAGACTTCACCTTCTCCTTCTCCTTCTTCTGCTTCTTCTGATTCACCCTCCAGACTTCACCTTCTCCTTCTCCTTCTTCTGCTTCTTCTGATTCACCCTCAAGACTTCACCTTCTCCTTCTCCTTCTTCTACTTCTTCTGATTCACCCTCCAGACTTTACCTTCTCCTTCTCCTTCTTCTGCTTCTTCTGATTCACCCTCCAGACTTCACCTTCTCCTTCTCCTTCGTCTACTTCTTCTGATTCACCCTCCAGACTACACCTTCTCCTTCTCCTTCTTCAACTTCTTCTGATTCACCCTCCTGACTTCACCTTCTCCTTCTCCTTCTTCTGCTTCTTCTGCTTCACCCTCCAGACTTCACCTTCTCCTTCTCCTTCTTCCGCTTCTTCTGCTTCACCCTCCAGACTTCACCTTCTCCTTCTCCTTCTTCTGCTTCTTCTGCTTCACCCTCCTGACTTCAACTTCTCCTTCTCCTTCTTCAACTTCTTCTGATTCACCCTCCAGATTTCACCTTCTCCTTCTCCTTCTTCTGCTTCTTCTGCTTCACCCTCCAGACTTCACCTTCTCCTTCTCCTTCTTCTGCCTCTTCTGCTTCGCCCTCCAGACTTCACCTTCTCCTTCTCCTTCTTCTGCTTCTTCTGCTTCACCCTCCAGACTTCACCTTCTCCTTCTCCTTCTTCTGCTTCTTCTGCTTCACCCTCCTGACTTCACCTTCTCCTTCTCCTTCTTCTACTTCTTCTGATTCACCCTCCAGACTTCACCTTCTCCTTCTCCTTCTTCTGCTTCTTCTGCTTCACCCTCCAGACTTCACCTTCTCTTTCTCCTTCTTCTGCTTCTTCTGCTGCACCCGCCAGACTTCACCTTCTCCTTCTCCTTCTTCTGCTTCTTCTGCTTCACCCTCCTGACTTCACCTTCTCCTTCTCCTTCTTCTACTTCTTCTGCTTCACCCCCCTGACTTCACCTTCTCCTTCTCCTTCTTCTGCTTCTTCTGATTCACCCTCCAGACTTCACCTTCTCCTTCTCCTTCTTCTGCTTCTTCTGATTCACCCTCCTGACTTCACCTTCTCCTTCTCCTTCTTCTGCTTCTTCTGATTCACCCTCCAGACTTCACCTTCTCCTTCTCCTTCTTCTGCTTCTTCTGATTCACCCTCCAGACCTCACCTTCTCCTTCTCCTTCTTCTACTTCTTCTATTTCACCCTCCTGACTTCACCTTCTCCTTCTCCTTCTTCTACTTCTTCTGATTCTCCCTCCAGACTTCACCTTCTCCTTCTCCTTCTTCTACTTCTTCTGATTCACCCTCCAGACTTCACCTTCTCCTTCTCCTTCTTCTACCTCTTCTGATTCACCCTCCAGACTTCACCTTCTCCTTCTCTTTCTTCTGATTCTTCTGATTCACCCTCCAGACTTCACCTTCTCCTTCTCCTTCTTCTGATTCTTCTGATTCACCCTCCAGACTTCACCTTCTCCTTCTCCTTCTTCTGCTTCTTCTGATTCACCCTCCTGGCTTCACCTTCTCCTTCTCCTTCTTCTACTTCTTCTGATTCACCCTCCTGACTTCACCTTCTCCTTCTCCTTCTTCTCCTTCTTCTGCTTCACCCTCCAGACTTCACCTTCTCCTTCTCCTTCTTCTACCTCTTCTGATTCACCCTCCAGACTTCACCTTCTCCTTCTCCTTCTTCTGCTTCTTCTGATTCACCCTCCAGACTTCACCTTCTCCTTCTCCTTATTCTGCTTCTTCTGATTCACCCTCCAGACTTCACCTTCTCCTTCTCCTTATTCTGCTTCTTCTGATTCAACCTCCAGACTTCACCTTCTCCTTCTCCTTCTTCTGCTTCTTCTGATTCAGCCTCCAGACTTCACCTTCTCCTTCTCCTTCTTCTGTTTCTTCTGATTCACCCTCCAGACTTCACCTTCTCCTTCTCCTTCTTCTGCTTCTTCTGATTCACCCTCCTGACTTCACCTTCTCCTTCTCCTTCTTCTACTTCTTCTGATTCACCCTCCTGACTTCACCTTCTCCTTCTCCTTCTTCTACTTCTTCTGCTTCACCCTCCAGACTTCACCTTCTCCTTCTCCTTCTTCTACTTCTTCTGATTCACCCTCCAGACTTCACCTTCTCCTTCTCCTTCTTCTGCTTCTTCTGATTCACCCTCCAGACTTCACCTTCTCCTTATTCTGCTTCTTCTGATTCACCCTCCAGACTTCACCTTCTCCTTCTCCTTCTTCTGCTTCTTCTGATTCACTCTCCAGACTTCACCTTCTCCTTCTCCTTCTTCTGCTTCTTCTGATTCAGCCTCCAGACATCACCTTCTCCTTCTCCTTCTTCTGCTTCTTCTGATTCACCCTCCAGACTTCACCTTCTCCTTCTCCTTCTTCTACTTCTTCTGATTCACCCTCCAGACTTCACCTTCTCCTTCTCTTTCTTCTGCTTCTTCTGATTCACACTCCAGACTTCACCTTCTCCTTCTCCTTCTTCTGATTCTTCTGATTCACCCTCCAGACTTCACCTTCTCCTTCTCCTTCTTCTGCTTCTTCTGATTCACCCTCCTGACTTCACCTTCTCCTTCTCCTTCTTCTACTTCTTCTGATTCACCCTCCTGACTTCAACTTCTCCTTCTCCTTCTTCTACTTCTTCTGCTTCACCCTCCAGACTTCACCTTCTCCTTCTCCTTCTTCTACTTCTTCTGATTCACCCTCCAGACTTCACCTTCTCCTTCTCCTTCTTCTACTTCTTCTGATTCACCCTACAGACTTCACCTTCTCCTTCTCCTTCTTCTGCTTCTTCTGATTCACCCTCCAGACTTCACCTTCTCCTTCTCCTTATTCTGCTTCTTCTGTTTCACCCTCCAGACTTCGCCTTCTCCTTCTCCTTCTTCTGCTTCTTCTGATTCACCCTCCAGACTTCACATTCTCCTTCTCCTTCTTCTGCTTCTTCTGATTCACCCTCCAGACTTCACCTTCTCCTTCTCCTTCTTCTACTTCTTCTGATTCACCCTCCAGACTTCACCTTCTCCTTCTCCTTCTTCTGCTTCTTCTGATTCACACTCCAGACTTCACCTTCTCCTTCTCCTTCGTCTACTTCTTCTGATTCACCCTCCAGACTTCACCTTCTCCTTCTCCTTCTTCTACTTCTTCTGATTCACCCTCCAGACTTCACCTTCTCCTTCTCCTTCTTCCGCTTCTTCTAATTCACCCTCCAGACTTCACCTTCTCCTTCTCCTTCTTCTACTTCTTCTGATTCACCCTCCAGACTTCACCTTCTCCTTCTCCTTCTTCTGATTCTTCTGATTCACCCTCCAGACTTCACCTTCTCCTTCTCCTTCTTCTACTTCTTCTGATTCAGCCTCCAGACTTCACCTTCTCCTTCTCCTTCTACTTCTTCTGATTCACCCTCCAGACTTCATCTTCTCCTTCTCCTTCTTCTCCTTCTTCTGATTCACCCTCCAGACTTCACCTTCTCCTTCTCCTTCTTCTGCTTCTTCCGATTCACCCTCCAGACTTCACCTTCTCCTTCTCCTTCTTCTACTTCTTCTGATTCACCCTCCAGACTTCACCTTCTCCTTCTCCTTCTTCTACTTCTTCTGATTCACCCTCCAGTCTTCACCTTCTCCTTCTCCTTCTTCTGTTTCTTCTGCTTCACCCTCCAGACTTCACCTTCTCCTTCTCTTTCTTCTGCTTCTTCTGATTCACCCTCCAGACTTCACCTTCTCCTTCTCCTTCTTCTGATTCTTCTGATTCACCCTCCAGACTTCACCTTCTCCTTCTCCTTCTTCTACTTCTTCTGAATTACCCTCCAGACTTCACCTTCTCCTTCTCCTTCTTCTACTTCTTCTGATTCACCCTCCAGACATCTCCTTCTCCTTCTCCTTCTTCTGCTTCTTCTGATTCACCCTCCAGACTTCACCTTCTCCTTCTCCTTATTCTGCTTCTTCTGATTCACCCTCCAGACTTCACCTTCTCCTTCTCCTTCTTCTGCTTCTTCCGATTCACCCTCCAGACTTCACCTTCTCCTTCTCCTTCTTCTGCTTCTTCTGATACACCCTCCAGACTTCACCTTCTCCTTCTCCTTCTTCTACTTCTTCTGATTCACCCTCCAGACTTCACCTTCTCCTTCTCCTTATTCTGCTTCTTCTGATTCACCCTCCAGACTTCACCTTCTCCTTCTCCTTCGTCTACTTCTTCTGATTCACCCTCCAGACTACACCTTCTCCTTCTCCTTCTTCTACTTCTTCTGATTCACCCTCCAGACTTCACCTTCTCCTTCTCCTTCTTCTGTTTCTTCTGATTCACCCTCCAGACTTCATCTTCTCCTTCTCCTTCTTCTACTTCTTCTGATTCACCCTCCAGACTTCACCTTCTCCTTCTCCTTCTTCTACTTCTTCTGATTCACCCTCCAGACTTCATCTTCTCCTTCTCCTTCTTCTGCTTCTTCTGATTCACCCTCC
The DNA here is from genome assembly GCF_052327205.1 of Somniosus microcephalus. Taxonomy (NCBI): domain Eukaryota; kingdom Metazoa; phylum Chordata; class Chondrichthyes; order Squaliformes; family Somniosidae; genus Somniosus; species Somniosus microcephalus. Next base: position 27,696 of record NW_028226199.1, on the reverse strand, counting down.
AAACTTCACCTTCTCCTTCTCCTTCTTCTGCTTCTTCTGATTCACCCTCCAGACTTCAACTTCTCCTTCTCCTTCTTCTACTTCTTCTGATTCACCCTCCAGACTTCACCTTCTCCTTCTCCTTCTTCTACTTCTTCTGATTCACCCTCCAGTCTTCACCTTCTCCTTCTCCTTCTTCTGTTTCTTCTGCTTCACCCTCCAGACTTCACCTTCTCCTTCTCTTTCTTCTGCTTCTTCTGATTCACCCTCCAGACTTCACCTTCTCCTTCTCCTTCTTCTGATTCTTCTGATTCACCCTCCAGACTTCACCTTCTCCTTCTCCTTCTTCTGCTTCTTCTGATTCACCCTCCTGACTTCACCTTCTCCTTCTCCTTCTTCTACTTCTTCTGATTCACCCTCCTGACTTCACCTTCTCCTTCTCCTTCTTCTACTTCTTCTGCTTCTCCCTCCAGACTTCATCTTCTCCTTCTCCTTCTTCTACTTCTTCTGATTCACCCTCCAAACTTCACCTTCTCCTTCTCCTTCTTCTGCTTCTTCTGATTCACCCTCCAGACTTCACCTTCTCATTCTCCTTCTTCTGCATCTTCTGCTGCGCCCTCCAGACTTCACCTTCTCCTTCTCCTTCTTCTGCTTCTTCTGATTCACCCTCCAGACTTCACCTTCTCCTTCTCCTTCTTCTACTTCTTCTGATTCAGCCTCCAGACTTCACCTTCTCCTTCTCCTTCTACTTCTTCTGATTCACCCTCCAGACTTCATCTTCTCCTTCTCCTTCTTCTCCTTCTTCTGATTCACCCTCCAGACTTCACCTTCTCCTTCTCCTTCTTCTGCTTCTTCCGATTCACCCTCCAGACTTCACCTTCTCCTTCTCCTTCTTCTACTTCTTCTGATTCACCCTCCAGACTTCACCTTCTCCTTCTCCTTCTTCTACTTCTTCTGATTCACCCTCCAGTCTTCACCTTCTCCTTCTCCTTCTTCTGTTTCTTCTGCTTCACCCTCCAGACTTCACCTTCTCCTTCTCTTTCTTCTGCTTCTTCTGATTCACCCTCCAGACTTCACCTTCTCCTTCTCCTTCTTCTGATTCTTCTGATTCACCCTCCAGACTTCACCTTCTCCTTCTCCTTCTTCTACTTCTTCTGAATTACCCTCCAGACTTCACCTTCTCCTTCTCCTTCTTCTACTTCTTCTGATTCACCCTCCAGACTTCTCCTTCTCCTTCTCCTTCTTCTGCTTCTTCTGATTCACCCTCCAGACTTCACCTTCTCCTTCTCCTTATTCTGCTTCTTCTGATTCACCCTCCAGACTTCACCTTCTCCTTCTCCTTCTTCTGCTTCTTCCGATTCACCCTCCAGACTTCACCTTCTCCTTCTCCTTCTTCTGCTTCTTCTGATACACCCTCCAGACTTCACCTTCTCCTTCTCCTTCTTCTACTTCTTCTGATTCACCCTCCAGACTTCACCTTCTCCTTCTCCTTATTCTGCTTCTTCTGATTCACCCTCCAGACTTCACCTTCTCCTTCTCCTTCGTCTACTTCTTCTGATTCACCCTCCAGACTACACCTTCTCCTTCTCCTTCTTCTACTTCTTCTGATTCACCCTCCAGACTTCACCTTCTCCTTCTCCTTCTTCTGTTTCTTCTGATTCACCCTCCAGACTTCATCTTCTCCTTCTCCTTCTTCTACTTCTTCTGATTCACCCTCCAGACTTCACCTTCTCCTTCTCCTTCTTCTACTTCTTCTGATTCACCCTCCAGACTTCATCTTCTCCTTCTCCTTCTTCTGCTTCTTCTGATTCACCCTCCAAACTTCACCTTCTCCTTCTCCTTCTTCTGCTTCTTCTGATTCACCCTCCAGACTTCAACTTCTCCTTCTCCTTCTTCTACTTCTTCTGATTCACCCTCCAGACTTCACCTTCTCCTTCTCCTTCTTCTACTTCTTCTGATTCACCCTCCAGTCTTCACCTTCTCCTTCTCCTTCTTCTGTTTCTTCTGCTTCACCCTCCAGACTTCACCTTCTCCTTCTCTTTCTTCTGCTTCTTCTGATTCACCCTCCAGACTTCACCTTCTCCTTCTCCTTCTTCTGATTCTTCTGATTCACCCTCCAGACTTCACCTTCTCCTTCTCCTTCTTCTGCTTCTTCTGATTCACCCTCCTGACTTCACCTTCTCCTTCTCCTTCTTCTACTTCTTCTGATTCACCCTCCTGACTTCACCTTCTCCTTCTCCTTCTTCTACTTCTTCTGCTTCTCCCTCCAGACTTCATCTTCTCCTTCTCCTTCTTCTACTTCTTCTGATTCACCCTCCAAACTTCACCTTCTCCTTCTCCTTCTTCTGCTTCTTCTGATTCACCCTCCAGACTTCACCTTCTCATTCTCCTTCTTCTGCTTCTTCTGCTGCGCCCTCCAGACTTCACCTTCTCCTTCTCCTTCTTCTGCTTCTTCTGCTTCACACTCCAGACTTCACCTTCTCCTTCTCCTTTTTCTGCTTCTTCTGCTGCGCCCTCCAGGCTTCACCTTCTCCTTCTCCTTCTTCTGCTTCTTCTGCTTCACCGTCCTGACTTCACCTTCTCCTTCTCCTTCTTCTACTTCTTCTGCTACACCCCCCTGACTTCACCTGCTCCTTCTCCTTCTTCTGCTTCTTCTGATTCACCCTCCTAAATTCACCTTCTCCTTCTCTTTCTTCTGCTTCTTCTGATTCACCCTCCTGACTTCACCTTCTCCTTCTCCTTCTTCTGCTTCTTCTGATTCACCCTCCAGACTTCACCTTCTCCTTCTCCTTCTTCTGCTTCTTCTGATTCATCCTCCAGACTTCACCTTCTCCTTCTCCTTCTTCTGCTTCTTCTGATTCACCCTCCATACCTCACCTTCTCCTTCTCCTTCTTCTACTTCTTCTGATTCAACCTCCAGACTTCATCTTCTCCTTCTCCTTCTTCTGCTTCTTCTGATTCACCCTCCAGACTTCACCTTCTCCTTCTCCTTCTTCTGCTTCTTCTGATTCGCCCTCCAGACTTCACCTTCTCCTTCTCCTTCTTCTACTTCTTCTGATTCACCCTCCAGACTTCACCTTCTCCTTCTCCTTCTTCTACTTCTTCTGATTCACCCTCCAGTCTTCACCTTCTCCTTCTCCTTCTTCTGTTTCTTTTGCTTCACCCTCCAGACTTCACCTTCTCCTTCTCTTTCTTCTGCTTCTTCTGCTTCACCCTCCAGACTTCACCTTCTCCTTCTCCTTCTTCTGATTCTTCTGATTCACCCTCCAGACTTCACCTTCTCTATCTCCTTCTTCTGCTTCTTCTGATTCACCCTCCTGACTTCACCTTCTCCTTCTCCTTCTTCTACTTCTTCTGATTCACCCTCCTGACTTCACCTTCTCCTTCTCCTTCTTCTACTTCTTCTGCTTCACCCTCCAGACTTCACCTTCTCCTTCTCCTTCTTCTACTTCTTCTGATTCACCCTCCAGACTTCACCTTCTCCTTCTCCTTCTTCTGCTTCTTCTGATTCACCCTCCAGACTTCACCTTCTCCTTCTCCTTATTCTGCTTCTTCTGATTCACCCTCCAGACTTCACCTTCTCCTTCTCCTTCTTCTGCTTCTTCTGATTCACCCTCCAGACTTCACCTTCTCCTTCTCCTTCTGCTGCTTCTTCTGATTCACCCTCCAGACTTCACCTTCTCCTTCTCCTTCTTCTGCTTCTTCTGATTCACCCTCCAGACTTCACCTTCTCCTTCTCCTTCTTCTACTTCTTCTGATTCACCCTCCAGACTTCACCTTCTCCTTCTCCTTCTTCTGCTTCTTCTGATTCACCCTCCTGACTTCACCTTCTCCTTCTCCTTCTTCTACTTCTTCTGATTCACCCTCCTGACTTCACCTTCTCCTTCTCCTTCTTCTACTTCTTCTGCTTCACCCTCCAGACTTCACCTTCTCCTTCTCCTTCTTCTACTTCTTCTGATTCACCCTCCAGACTTCACCTTCTCCTTCTCCTTCTTCTGCTTCTTCTGATTCACCCTCCAGACTTCACCTTCTCATTCTCCTTCTTCTGCTTCTTCTGCTGCGCCCTCCAGACTTCACCTTCTCCTTCTCCTTCTTCTGCTTCTTCTGCTTCACACTCCAGACTTCACCTTCTCCTTCTCCTTCTTCTGCTTCTTCTGCTGCGCCCTCCAGGCTTCACCTTCTCCTTCTCCTTCTTCTGCTTCTTCTGCTTCACCGTCCTGACTTCACCTTCTCCTTCTCCTTCTTCTATTTCATCTGCTACACCCCCCTGACTTCACCTGCTCCTTCTCCTTCTTCTGCTTCTTCTGATTCACCCTCCTAACTTCACCTTCTCCTTCTCCTTCTTCTGCTTCTTCTGATTCACCCTCCTGACTTCACCTTCTCCTTCTCCTTCTTCTGCTTCTTCTGATTCACCCTCCAGACTTCACCTTCTCCTTCTCCTTCTTCTGCTTCTTCTGATTCACCCTCCAGACTTCACCTTCTCCTTCTCCTTCTTCTACTTCTTCTGATTCACCCTCCAGACTTCATCTTCTCCTTCTCCTTCTTCTGCTTCTTCTGATTCACCCTCCAGACTTCACCTTCTCCTTCTCCTTCTTCTGCTTCTTCTGATTCACCCTCCAGACTTCAACTTCTCCTTCTCCTTCTTCTACTTCTTCTGATTCACCCTCCAGACTTCACCTTCTCCTTCTCCTTCTTCTACTTCTTCTGCTTCACCCTCCAGACTTCACCTTCTCCTTCTCTTTCTTCTGCTTCTTCTGATTCACCCTCCAGACTTCACCTTCTCCTTCTCCTTCTTCTGATTCTTCTGATTCACCCTCCAGACTTCACCTTCTCCTTCTCCTTCTTCTGCTTCTTCTGATTCACCCTCCTGACTTCACCTTCTCCTTCTCCTTCTTCTACTTCTTCTGATTCACCCTCCTGACTTCACCTTCTCCTTCTCCTTCTTCTACTTCTTCTGCTTCTCCCTCCAGACTTCATCTTCTCCTTCTCCTTCTTCTACTTCTTCTGATTCACCCTCCAAACTTCACCTTCTCCTTCTCCTTCTTCTGCTTCTTCTGATTCACCCTCCAGACTTCACCTTCTCATTCTCCTTCTTCTGCTTCTTCTGCTGCGCCCTCCAGACTTCACCTTCTCCTTCTCCTTCTTCTGCTTCTTCTGCTTCACACTCCAGACTTCACCTTCTCCTTCTCCTTTTTCTGCTTCTTCTGCTGCGCCCTCCAGGCTTCACCTTCTCCTTCTCCTTCTTCTGCTTCTTCTGCTTCACCGTCCTGACTTCACCTTCTCCTTCTCCTTCTTCTACTTCTTCTGCTACACCCCCCTGGCTTCACCTGCTCCTTCTCCTTCTTCTGCTTCTTCTGATTCACCCTCCTAAATTCACCTTCTCCTTCTCCTTCTTCTGCTTCTTCTGATTCACCCTCCTGACTTCACCTTCTCCTTCTCCTTCTTCTGCTTCTTCTGATTCACCCTCCAGACTTCACCTTCTCCTTCTCCTTCTTCTGCTTCTTCTGATTCATCCTCCAGACTTCACCTTCTCCTTCTCCTTCTTCTGCTTCTTCTGATTCACCCTCCATACCTCACCTTCTCCTTCTCCTTCTTCTACTTCTTCTGATTCAACCTCCAGACTTCATCTTCTCCTTCTCCTTCTTCTGCTTCTTCTGATTCACCCTCCAGACTTCACCTTCTCCTTCTCCTTCTTCTGCTTCTTCTGATTCGCCCTCCAGACTTCACCTTCTCCTTCTCCTTCTTCTACTTCTTCTGATTCACCCTCCAGACTTCACCTTCTCCTTCTCCTTCTTCTACTTCTTCTGATTCACCCTCCAGTCTTCACCTTCTCCTTCTCCTTCTTCTGTTTCTTTTGCTTCACCCTCCAGACTTCACCTTCTCCTTCTCTTTCTTCTGCTTCTTCTGCTTCACCCTCCAGACTTCACCTTCTCCTTCTCCTTCTTCTGATTCTTCTGATTCACCCTCCAGACTTCACCTTCTCTATCTCCTTCTTCTGCTTCTTCTGATTCACCCTCCTGACTTCACCTTCTCCTTCTCCTTCTTCTACTTCTTCTGATTCACCCTCCTGACTTCACCTTCTCCTTCTCCTTCTTCTACTTCTTCTGCTTCACCCTCCAGACTTCACCTTCTCCTTCTCCTTCTTCTACTTCTTCTGATTCACCCTCCAGACTTCACCTTCTCCTTCTCCTTCTTCTGCTTCTTCTGATTCACCCTCCAGACTTCACCTTCTCCTTCTCCTTATTCTGCTTCTTCTGATTCACCCTCCAGACTTCACCTTCTCCTTCTCCTTCTTCTGCTTCTTCTGATTCACCCTCCAGACTTCACCTTCTCCTTCTCCTTCTGCTGCTTCTTCTGATTCACCCTCCAGACTTCACCTTCTCCTTCTCCTTCTTCTGCTTCTTCTGATTCACCCTCCAGACTTCACCTTCTCCTTCTCCTTCTTCTACTTCTTCTGATTCACCCTCCAGACTTCACCTTCTCCTTCTCCTTCTTCTGCTTCTTCTGATTCACCCTCCTGACTTCACCTTCTCCTTCTCCTTCTTCTACTTCTTCTGATTCACCCTCCTGACTTCACCTTCTCCTTCTCCTTCTTCTACTTCTTCTGCTTCACCCTCCAGACTTCACCTTCTCCTTCTCCTTCTTCTACTTCTTCTGATTCACCCTCCAGACTTCACCTTCTCCTTCTCCTTCTTCTGCTTCTTCTGATTCACCCTCCAGACTTCACCTTCTCATTCTCCTTCTTCTGCTTCTTCTGCTGCGCCCTCCAGACTTCACCTTCTCCTTCTCCTTCTTCTGCTTCTTCTGCTTTACACTCCAGACTTCACCTTCTCCTTCTCCTTCTTCTGCTTCTTCTGCTGCGCCCTCCAGGCTTCACCTTCTCCTTCTCCTTCTTCTGCTTCTTCTGATTCACCCTCCAGACTTCACCTTCTCCTTCTCCTTCTTCTACTTCTTCTGATTCACCCTCCTGACTTCAACTTCTCCTTCTCCTTCTTCTACTTCTTCTGCTTCACCCTCCAGACTTCACCTTCTCCTTCTCCTTCTTCTACTTCTTCTGATTCACCCTCCAGACTTCACCTTCTCCTTCTCCTTCTTCTACTTCTTCTGATTCACCCTACAGACTTCACCTTCTCCTTCTCCTTCTTCTGCTTCTTCTGATTCACCCACCAGACTTCACCTTCTCCTTCTCCTTATTCTGCTTCTTCTGTTTCACCCTCCAGACTTCGCCTTCTCCTTCTCCTTCTTCTGCTTCTTCTGATTCACCCTCCAGACTTCACCTTCTCCTTCTCCTTCTTCTGCTTCTTCTGATTCACCCTCCAGACTTCACCTTCTCCTTCTCCTTCTTCTACTTCTTCTGATTCACCCTCCAGACTTCACCTTCTCCTTCTCCTTCTTCTGCTTCTTCTGATTCACACTCCAGACTTCACCTTCTCCTTCTCCTTCGTCTACTTCTTCTGATTCACCCTCCAGACTTCACCTTCTCCTTCTCCTTCTTCTACTTCTTCTGATTCACCCTCCAGACTTCACCTTCTCCTTCTCCTTCTTCCGCTTCTTCTAATTCACCCTCCAGACTTCACCTTCTCCTTCTCCTTCTTCTACTTCTTCTGATTCACCCTCCAGACTTCACCTTCTCCTTCTCCTTCTTCTGATTCTTCTGATTCACCCTCCAGACTTCACCTTCTCCTTCTCCTTCTTCTACTTCTTCTGATTCAGCCTCCAGACTTCACCTTCTCCTTCTCCTTCTACTTCTTCTGATTCACCCTCCAGACTTCATCTTCTCCTTCTCCTTCTTCTCCTTCTTCTGATTCACCCTCCAGACTTCACCTTCTCCTTCTCCTTCTTCTGCTTCTTCCGATTCACCCTCCAGACTTCACCTTCTCCTTCTCCTTCTTCTACTTCTTCTGATTCACCCTCCAGACTTCACCTTCTCCTTCTTCTACTTCTTCTGATTCACCCTCCAGTCTTCACCTTCTCCTTCTCCTTCTTCTGTTTCTTCTGCTTCACCCTCCAGACTTCACCTTCTCCTTCTCTTTCTTCTGCTTCTTCTGATTCACCCTCCAGACTTCACCTTCTCCTTCTCCTTCTTCTGATTCTTCTGATTCACCCTCCAGACTTCACCTTCTCCTTCTCCTTCTTCTACTTCTTCTGATTCACCCTCCAGACTTCACCTTCTCCTTCTCCTTCTTCTGATTCACCCTCCAGACTTCACCTTCTCCTTCTCCTTCTTCTGCTTCTTCTGATTCACCCTCCAGACTTCACCTTCTCCTTCTCCTTATTCTGCTTCTTCTGATTCACCCTCCAGACTTCACCTTCTCCTTCTCCTTCTTCTGCTTCTTCCGATTCACCCTCCAGACTTCACCTTCTCCTTCTCCTTCTTCTGCTTCTTCTGATTCACCCTCCAGACTTCACCTTCTCCTTCTCCTTCTTCTACTTCTTCTGATTCACCCTCCAGACTTCACCTTCTCCTTCTCCTTATTCTGCTTCTTCTGATTCACCCTCCAGACTTCACCTTCTCCTTCTCCTTCGTCTACTTCTTCTGATTCACCCTCCAGACTACACCTTCTCCTTCTCCTTCTTCTACTTCTTCTGATTCACCCTCCAGACTTCACCTTCTCCTTCTCCTTCTTCTGTTTCTTCTGATTCACCCTCCAGACTTCATCTTCTCCTTCTCCTTCTTCTACTTCTTCTGATTCACCCTCCAGACTTCACCTTCTCCTTCTCCTTCTTCTACTTCTTCTGATTCACCCTCCAGACTTCATCTTCTCCTTCTCCTTCTTCTGCTTCTTCTGATTCACCCTCCAGACTTCACCTTCTCCTTCTCCTTCTTCTGCTTCTTCTGATTCACCCTCCAGACTTCAACTTCTCCTTCTCCTTCTTCTACTTCTTCTGATTCACCCTCCAGACTTCACCTTCTCCTTCTCCTTCTTCTACTTCTTCTGATTCACCCTCCAGTCTTCACCTTCTCCTTCTCCTTCTTCTGTTTCTTCTGCTTCACCCTCCAGACTTCACCTTCTCCTTCTCTTTCTTCTGCTTCTTCTGATTCACCCTCCAGACTTCACCTTCTCCTTCTCCTTCTTCTGATTCTTCTGATTCACCCTCCAGACTTCACCTTCTCCTTCTCCTTCTTCTGCTTCTTCTGATTCACCCTCCTGACTTCACCATCTCCTTCTCCTTCTTCTACTTCTTCTGATTCACCCTCCTGACTTCACCTTCTCCTTCTCCTTCTTCTACTTCTTCTGCTTCTCCCTCCAGACTTCATATTCTCCTTCTCCTTCTTCTACTTCTTCTGATTCACCCTCCAAACTTCACCTTCTCCTTCTCCTTCTTCTGCTTCTTCTGATTCACCCTCCAGACTTCACCTTCTCATTCTCCTTCTTCTGCTTCTTCTGCTGCGCCCTCCAGACTTCACCTTCTCCTTCTCCTTCTTCTGCTTCTTCTGCTTCACACTCCAGACTTCACCTTCTCCTTCTCCTTTTTCTGCTTCTTCTGCTGCGCCCTCCAGGCTTCACCTTCTCCTTCTCCTTCTTCTGCTTCTTCTGCTTCACTGTCCTGACTTCACCTTCTCCTTCTCCTTCTTCTACTTCTTCTGCTACACCCCACTGACTTCACCTGCTCCTTCTCCTTCTTCTGCTTCTTCTGATTCACCCTCCTAAATTCACCTTCTCCTTCTCCTTCTTCTGCTTCTTCTGATTCACCCTCCTGACTTCACCTTCTCCTTCTCCTTCTTCTGCTTCTTCTGATTCACCCTCCAGACTTCACCTTCTCCTTCTCCTTCTTCTGCTTCTTCTGATTCATCCTCCAGACTTCACCTTCTCCTTCTCCTTCTTCTGCTTCTTCTGATTCACCCTCCATACCTCACCTTCTCCTTCTCCTTCTTCTACTTCTTCTGATTCAACCTCCAGACTTCATCTTCTCCTTCTCCTTCTTCTGCTTCTTCTGATTCACCCTCCAGACTTCACCTTCTCCTTCTCCTTCTTCTGCTTCTTCTGATTCGCCCTCCAGACTTCACCTTCTCCTTCTCCTTCTTCTACTTCTTCTGATTCACCCTCCAGACTTCACCTTCTCCTTCTCCTTCTTCTACTTCTTCTGATTCACCCTCCAGTCTTCACCTTCTCCTTCTCCTTCTTCTGTTTCTTCTGCTTCACCCTCCAGACTTCACCTTCTCCTTCTCTTTCTTCTGCTTCTTCTGCTTCACCCTCCAGACTTCACCTTCTCCTTCTCCTTCTTCTGATTCTTCTGATTCACCCTCCAGACTTCACCTTCTCTATCTCCTTCTTCTGCTTCTTCTGATTCACCCTCCTGACTTCACCTTCTCCTTCTCCTCCTTCTACTTCTTCTGATTCACCCTCCTGACTTCACCTTCTCCTTCTCCTTCTTCTACTTCTTCTGCTTCACCCTCCAGACTTCACCTTCTCCTTCTCCTTCTTCTACTTCTTCTGATTCACCCTCCAGACTTCACCTTCTCCTTCTCCTTCTTCTGCTTCTTCTGATTCACCCTCCAGACTTCACCTTCTCCTTCTCCTTATTCTGCTTCTTCTGATTCACCCTCCAGACTTCACCTTCTCCTTCTCCTTCTTCTGCTTCTTCTGATTCACCCTCCAGACTTCACCTTCTCCTTCTCCTTCTGCTGCTTCTTCTGATTCACCCTCCAGACTTCACCTTCTCCTTCTCCTTCTTCTGCTTCTTCTGATTCACCCTCCAGACTTCACCTTCTCCTTCTCCTTCTTCTACTTCTTCTGATTCACCCTCCAGACTTCACCTTCTCCTTCTCCTTCTTCTGCTTCTTCTGATTCACCCTCCTGACTTCACCTTCTCCTTCTCCTTCTTCTACTTCTTCTGATTCACCCTCCTGACTTCACCTTCTCCTTCTCCTTCTTCTACTTATTCTGCTTCACCCTCCAGACTTCACCTTCTCCTTCTCCTTCTTCTACTTCTTCTGATTCACCCTCCAGACTTCACCTTCTCCTTCTCCTTCTTCTGCTTCTTCTGATTCACCCTCCAGACTTCACCTTCTCATTCTCCTTCTTCTGCTTCTTCTGCTGCGCCCTCCAGACTTCACCTTCTCCTTCTCCTTCTTCTGCTTCTTCTGCTTCACACTCCAGACTTCACCTTCTCCTTCTCCTTCTTCTGCTTCTTCTGCTGCGCCCTCCAGGCTTCACCTTCTCCGTCTCCTTCTTCTGCTTCTTCTGCTTCACCGTCCTGACTTCACCTTCTCCTTCTCCTTCTTCTATTTCATCTGCTACACCCCCCTGACTTCACCTGCTCCTTCTCCTTCTTCTGCTTCTTCTGATTCACCCTCCTAACTTCACCTTCTCCTTCTCCTTCTTCTGCTTCTTCTGATTCACCCTCCTGACTTCACCTTCTCCTTCTCCTTCTTCTGCTTCTTCTGATTCACCCTCCAGACTTCACCTTCTCCTTCTCCTTCTTCTGCTTCTTCTGATTCACCCTCCAGACTTCACCTTCTCCTTCTCCTTCTTCTGCTTCTTCTGATTCACCCTCCAGACCTCACCTTCTCCTTCTCCTTCTTCTACTTCTTCTGATTCACCCTCCAGACTTCATCTTCTCCTTCTCCTTCTTCTGCTTCTTCTGATTCACCCTCCAGACTTCACCTTCTCCTTCTCCTTCTTCTGCTTCTTCTGATTCACCCTCCAGACTTCACCTTCTCCTTCTCCTTCTTCTACTTCTTCTGATTCACCCTCCAGACTTCACCTTCTCCTTCTCCTTCTTCTACTTCTTCTGATTCACCCTCCAGTCTTCACCTTCTCCTTCTCCTTCTTCTGTTTCTTCTGCTTCACCCTCCAGACTTCACCTTCTCCTTCTCTTTCTTCTGCTTCTTCTGTTTCACCCTCCAGACTTCACCTTCTCCTTCTCCTTCTTCTGATTCTTCTGATTCACCCTCCAGACTTCACCTTCTCTATCTCCTTCTTCTGCTTCTTCTGATTCACCCTCCTGACTTCACCTTCTCCTTCTCCTTCTTCTACTTCTTCTGATTCACCCTCCTGACTTCACCTTCTCCTTCTCCTTCTTCTACTTCTTCTGCTTCACCCTCCAGACTTCACCTTCTCCTTCTCCTTCTTCTACTTCTTCTGATTCACCCTCCAGACTTCACCTTCTCCTTCTCCTTCTTCTGCTTCTTCTGATTCACCCTCCAGACTTCACCTTCTCCTTCTCCTTATTCTGCTTCTTCTGATTCACCCTCCAGACTTCACCTTCTCCTTCTACTTCTTCTGCTTCTTCTGATTCACCCTCCAGACTTCACCTTCTCCTTCTCCTTCTTCTGCTTCTTCTGATTCACCCTCCAGACTTCACCTTCTCCTTCTCCTTCTTCTGCTTCTTCTGATTCACCCTCCAGACTTCACCTTCTCCTTCTCCTTCTTCTACTTCTTCTGATTCACCCTCCAGACTTCACCTTCTCCATCTCCTTCTTCTGCTTTTTCTGATTCACCCACCAGACTTCACCTTCTCCTTCTCCTTCGTCTACTTCTTCTGATTCACCCTCCAGACTTCACCTTCTCCTTCTCCTTCTTCTGCTTCTTCTGATTCACCCTCCAGACTTCACCTTCTCCTTCTCCTTCTTCTACTTCTTCTGATTCACCCTCCAGACTTCACCTTCTCCTTCTCTTTCTTCTGCTTCTTCTGATTCACCCTCCAGACTTCACCTTCTCCTTCTCCTTCTTCTGATTCTTCTGATTCACCCTCCAGACTTCACTTTCTCCTTCTCCTTCTTCTGCTTCTTCTGATTCACCCTCCTGACTTCACCTTCTCCTTCTCCTTCTTCTACATCTTCTGATTCACCCTCCTGACTTCACCTTCTCCTTCTCCTTCTTCTACTTCTTCTGCTTCACCCTCCAGACTTCACCTTCTCCTTCTCCTTCTTCTACTTCTTCTGATTCACCCTCCAGACTTCACCTTCTCCTTCTCCTTCTTCTACTTCTTCTGCTTCACCCTCCAGACTTCACCTTCTCCTTCTCCTTCTTCTACTTCTTCTGATTCACCCTCCAGACTTCACCTTCTCCTTCTCCTTCTTCTGCTTCTTCTGATTCACCCTCCAGACTTCACCTTCTCATTCTCCTTCTTCTGCTTCTTCTGCTGCGCCCTCCAGACTTCACCTTCTCCTTCTCCTTCTTCTGCTTCTTCTGCTTCACACTCCAGACTTCACCTTCTCCTTCTCCTTCTTCTGCTTCTTCTGCTGCGCCCTCCAGGCTTCACCTTCTCCGTCTCCTTCTTCTGCTTCTTCTGCTTCACCGTCCTGACTTCACCTTCTCCTTCTCCTTCTTCTATTTCATCTGCTACACCCCCCTGACTTCACCTGCTCCTTCTCCTTCTTCTGCTTCTTCTGATTCACCCTCCTAACTTCACCTTCTCCTTCTCCTTCTTCTGCTTCTTCTGATTCACCCTCCTGACTTCACCTTCTCCTTCTCCTTCTTCTGCTTCTTCTGATTCACCCTCCAGACTTCACCTTCTCCTTCTCCTTCTTCTGCTTCTTCTGATTCACCCTCCAGACTTCACCTTCTCCTTCTCCTTCTTCTGCTTCTTCTGATTCACCCTCCAGACCTCACCTTCTCCTTCTCCTTCTTCTACTTCTTCTGATTCACCCTCCAGACTTCATCTTCTCCTTCTCCTTCTTCTGCTTCTTCTGATTCACCCTCCAGACTTCACCTTCTCCTTCTCCTTCTTCTGCTTCTTCTGATTCACCCTCCAGACTTCACCTTCTCCTTCTCCTTCTTCTACTTCTTCTGATTCACCCTCCAGACTTCACCTTCTCCTTCTCCTTCTTCTACTTCTTCTGATTCACCCTCCAGTCTTCACCTTCTCCTTCTCCTTCTTCTGTTTCTTCTGCTTCACCCTCCAGACTTCACCTTCTCCTTCTCTTTCTTCTGCTTCTTCTGTTTCACCCTCCAGACTTCACCTTCTCCTTCTCCTTCTTCTGATTCTTCTGATTCACCCTCCAGACTTCACCTTCTCTATCTCCTTCTTCTGCTTCTTCTGATTCACCCTCCTGACTTCACCTTCTCCTTCTCCTTCTTCTACTTCTTCTGATTCACCCTCCTGACTTCACCTTCTCCTTCTCCTTCTTCTACTTCTTCTGCTTCACCCTCCAGACTTCACCTTCTCCTTCTCCTTCTTCTACTTCTTCTGATTCACCCTCCAGACTTCACCTTCTCCTTCTCCTTCTTCTGCTTCTTCTGATTCACCCTCCAGACTTCACCTTCTCCTTCTCCTTATTCTGCTTCTTCTGATTCACCCTCCAGACTTCACCTTCTCCTTCTACTTCTTCTGCTTCTTCTGATTCACCCTCCAGACTTCACCTTCTCCTTCTCCTTCTTCTGCTTCTTCTGATTCACCCTCCAGACTTCACCTTCTCCTTCTCCTTCTTCTGCTTCTTCTGATTCACCCTCCAGACTTCACCTTCTCCTTCTCCTTCTTCTACTTCTTCTGATTCACCCTCCAGACTTCACCTTCTCCATCTCCTTCTTCTGCTTTTTCTGATTCACCCACCAGACTTCACCTTCTCCTTCTCCTTCGTCTACTTCTTCTGATTCACCCTCCAGACTTCACCTTCTCCTTCTCCTTCTTCTGCTTCTTCTGATTCACCCTCCAGACTTCACCTTCTCCTTCTCCTTCTTCTACTTCTTCTGATTCACCCTCCAGACTTCACCTTCTCCTTCTCTTTCTTCTGCTTCTTCTGATTCACCCTCCAGACTTCACCTTCTCCTTCTCCTTCTTCTGATTCTTCTGATTCACCCTCCAGACTTCACTTTCTCCTTCTCCTTCTTCTGCTTCTTCTGATTCACCCTCCTGACTTCACCTTCTCCTTCTCCTTCTTCTACATCTTCTGATTCACCCTCCTGACTTCACCTTCTCCTTCTCCTTCTTCTACTTCTTCTGCTTCACCCTCCAGACTTCACCTTCTCCTTCTCCTTCTTCTACTTCTTCTGATTCACCCTCCAGACTTCACCTTCTCCTTCTCCTTCTTCTACTTCTTCTGATTCACCCTCCAGTCTTCACCTTCTCCTTCTCCTTCTTCTGTTTCTTCTGCTTCACCCTCCAGACTTCACCTTCTCCTTCTCTTTCTTCTGCTTCTTCTGTTTCACCCTCCAGACTTCACCTTCTCCTTCTCCTTCTTCTGATTCTTCTGATTCACCCTCCAGACTTCACCTTCTCCTTCTCCTTCTTCTGCTTCTTCTGATTCACCCTCCTGACTTCACCTTCTCCTTCTCCTTCTTCTACTTCTTCTGATTCACTCTCCTGACTTCACCTTCTCCTTCTCCTTCTTCTCCTTCTTCTGCTTCACCCTCCAGACTTCACCTTCTCCTTCTTCTTCTTCTACTTCTTCTGATTCACCCTCCAGACTTCACCTTCTCCTTCTCCTTCTTCTGCTTCTTCTGATTCACCCGCCAGACTTCACCTTCTCCTTCTCCTTATTCTGCTTCTTCTGATTCACCCTCCAGACTTCACCTTCTCCTTCTCCTTATTCTGCTTCTTCTGATTCACCCTCCAGACTTCACCTTCTCCTTCTCCTTCCTTTGCTTCTTCTGATTCACCCTCCAGACTTCACCTTCTCCTTCTCCTTCTTCTGATTCTTCTGATTCACCCTCCAGACTTCACCTTCTCCTTCTCCATCTTCTGCTTCTTCTGATTCATCCTCCTGACATCACCTTCTCCTTCTCCTTCTTCTACTTCTTCTGATTCACCCTCCTGACTTCACCTTCTCCTTCTCCATCTTCTACTTCTTCTGCTTCACCCTCCAGACTTCAAATTCTCCTTCTCCTTCTTCTACTTCTTCTGATTCACCCTCCAGACTTCACCTTCTCCTTCTCTTTCTTCTGCTTCTTCTGATTCACACTCCAGACTTCACCTTCTCCTTCTCCTTCTTCTGCTTCTTCTGATTCACCCTCCAGACTTCACCTTCTCCTTCTCCTTCTTCTGCTTCTTCTGATTCACCCTCCAGACTTCACCTTCTCATTCTCCTTCTTCTGCTTCTTCTGCTGCGCCATCCAGACTTCACCTTCTCCTTCTCCTTCTTCTGCTTCTTCTGCTTCACACTCCAGACTTCACCTTCTCCTTCTCCTTCTTCTGCTTCTTCTGCTTCACCCTCCTGACTTCACCTTCTCCTTCTCCTTCTTCTACTTCTTCTGCTTCACCCTCCAGACTTCACCTTCTCCTTCTCCTTCTTCTACTTCTTCTGATTCACCCTCCAGACTTCACCTTCTCCTATTCCTTCTTCTGCTTCTTCTGATTCACCCTCCAGACTTCACCTTCTCCTTCTCCTTCTTCTGCTTCTTCTGATTCACCCTCCAGACTTCACCTTCTCCTTCTCCTTCTTCTGCTTCTTCTGATTCACCCTCCAGACTTCACCTTCTCCTTCTCCTTCTGCTGCTTCTTCTGATTCACCCTCCAGACTTCACCTTCTCCTTCTCCTTCTTCTGCTTCTTCTGATTCACCCTCCAGACTTCACCTTCTCCTTCTCCTTCTTCTACTTCTTCTGATTCATCCTCCAGACTTCACCTTCTCCTTCTCCTTCTTCTGCTTCTTCTGATTCACCCTCCTGACTTCACCTTCTCCTTCTCCTTCTTCTACTTCTTCTGATTCACCCTCCTGACTTCACCTTCTCCTTCTCCTTCTTCTACTTCTTCTGCTTCACCCTCCAGACTTCACCTTCTCCTTCTCCTTCTTCTACTTCTTCTGATTCACCCTCCAGACTTCACCTTCTCCTTCTGCTTCTTCTGCTTCTTCTGATTCACCCTCCAGACTTCACCTTCTCATTCTCCTTCTTCTGCTTCTTCTGCTGCGCCCTCCAGACTTCACCTTCTCCTTCTCCTTCTTCTGCTTCTTCTGCTTCACACTCCAGACTTCACCTTCTCCTTCTCCTTCTTCTGCTTCTTCTGCTGCGCCCTCCAGGCTTCACCTTCTCCTTCTCCTTCTTCTGCTTCTTCTGCTTCACCGTCCTGACTTCACCTTCTCCTTCTCCTTCTTCTATTTCATCTGCTACACCCCCCTGACTTCACCTGCTCCTTCTCCTTCTTCTGCTTCTTCTGATTCACCCTCCTAACTTCACCTTCTCCTTCTCCTTCTTCTGCTTCTTCTGATTCACCCTCCTGACTTCACCTTCTCCTTCTCCTTCTTCTGCTTCTTCTGCTTCACCCTCCAGACTTCACCTTCTCCTTCTCTTTCTTTTGCTTCTTCTGTTTCACCCTCCAGACTTCACCTTCTCCTTCTCCTTCTTCTGATTCTTCTGATTCACCCTCCAGACTTCACCTTCACCTTCTCCTTCTTCTGCTTCTTCTGATTCACCCTCCTGACTTCACCTTCTCCTTCTCCTTCTTCTACTTCTTCTGATTCACACTCCTGACTTCACCTTCTCCTTCTCCTTCTTCTACTTCTTCTGCTTCACCCTCCAGACTTCACCTTCTCCTTCTCCTTCTTCTACTTCTTCTGATTCACCCTCCAGACTTCACCTTCTCCTTCTCCTTCTTCTGCTTCTTCTGATTCACCCTCCAGACTTCACCTTCTCCTTCTCCTTATTCTGCTTCTTCTGATTCACCCTCCAGACTTCACCTTCTCCTTCTCCTTATTCTGCTTCTTCTGATTCACCCTCCAGACTTCACCTTCTCCTTCTCCTTCCTTTGCTTCTTCTGATTCACCCTCCAGACTTCACCTTCTCCTTCTCCTTCTTCTGATTCTTCTGATTCACCCTCCAGACTTCACCTACTCCTTCTCCATCTTCTGCTTCTTCTGATTCACCCTCCTGACATCACCTTCTCCTTCTCCTTCTTCTACTTCTTCTGATTCACCCTCCTGACTTCACCTTCTCCTTCTCCATCTTCTACTTCTTCTGCTTCACCCTCCAGACTTCAAATTCTCCTTCTCCTTCTTCTACTTCTTCTGATTCACCCTCCAGACTTCACCTTCTCCTTCTCCTTCTTCTGCTTCTTCTGATTCACACTCCAGACTTCACCTTCTCCTTCTCCTTCTTCTGCTTCTTCTGATTCACCCTCCAGACTTCACCTTCTCCTTCTCCTTCTTCTGCTTCTTCTGATTCACCCTCCAGACTTCACCTTCTCATTCTCCTTCTTCTGCTTCTTCTGCTGCGCCCTCCAGACTTCACCTTCTCCTTCTCCTTCTTCTGCTTCTTCTGCTTCACACTCCAGACTTCACCTTCTCCTTCTCCTTCTTCTGCTTCTTCTGCTGCGCCCTCCAGGCTTCACCTTCTCCTTCTCCTTCTTCTGCTTCTTCTGCTTCACCCTCCTGACTTCACCTTCTCCTTCTCCTTCTTCTACTTCTTCTGCTTCACCCTCCAGACTTCACCTTCTCCTTCTCCTTCTTCTACTTCTTCTGATTCACCCTCCAGACTTCACCTTCTCCTTCTCCTTCTTCTGCTTCTTCTGATTCACCCTCCAGACTTCACCTTCTCCTTCTCCTTCTTCTGCTTCTTCTGATTCACCCTCCAGACTTCACCTTCTCCTTCTCCTTCTTCTGCTTCTTCTGATTCACCCTCCAGACTTCACCTTCTCCTTCTCCTTCTGCTGCTTCTTCTGATTCACCCTCCAGACTTCACCTTCTCCTTCTCCTTCTTCTGCTTCTTCTGATTCACCCTCCAGACTTCACCTTCTCCTTCTCCTTTTCTACTTCTTCTGATTCATCCTCCAGACTTCACCTTCTCCTTCTCCTTCTTCTGCTTCTTCTGATTCACCCTCCTGACTTCACCTTCTCCTTCTCCTTCTTCTACTTCTTCTGATTCACCCTGCTGACTTCACCTTCTCCTTCTCCTTCTTCTACTTCTTCTGCTTCACCCTCCAGACTTCACCTTCTCCTTCTCCTTCTTCTACTTCTTCTGATTCTCCCTCCAGACTTCACCTTCTCCTTCTCCTTCTTCTGCTTCTTCTGATTCACCCTCCAGACTTCACCTTCTCATTCTCCTTCTTCTGCTTCTTCTGCTGCGCCCTCCAGACTTCACCTTCTCCTTCTCCTTCTTCTGCTTCTTCTGCTTCACACTCCAGACTTCACCTTCTCCTTCTCCTTCTTCTGCTTCTTCTGCTGCGCCCTCCAGGCTTCACCTTCTCCTTCTCCTTCTTCTGCTTCTTCTGCTTCACCCTCCAGACTTCACCTTCTCCTTCTCCTTCTTCTACTTCTTCTGATTCACCCTCCAGACTTCACCTTCTCCTTCTCCTTCTTCTACTTCTTCTGATTCACCCTCCAGTCTTCACCTTCTCCTTCTCCTTCTTCTGTTTCTTCTGCTTCACCCTCCAGACTTCACCTTCTCCTTCTCTTTCTTCTGCTTCTTCTGTTTCACCCTCCAGACTTCACCTTCTCCTTCTCCTTCTTCTGATTCTTCTGATTCACCCTCCAGACTTCACCTTCTCTATCTCCTTCTTCTGCTTCTTCTGATTCACCCTCCTGACTTCACCTTCTCCTTCTCCTTCTTCTACTTCTTCTGATTCACCCTCCTGACTTCACCTTCTCCTTCTCCTTCTTCTACTTCTTCTGCTTCACCCTCCAGACTTCACCTTCTCCTTCTCCTTCTTCTACTTCTTCTGATTCACCCTCCAGACTTCACCTTCTCCTTCTCCTTCTTCTGCTTCTTCTGATTCACCCTCCAGACTTCACCTTCTCCTTCTCCTTATTCTGCTTCTTCTGATTCACCCTCCAGACTTCACCTTCTCCTTCTACTTCTTCTGCTTCTTCTGATTCACCCTCCAGACTTCACCTTCTCCTTCTCCTTCTTCTGCTTCTTCTGATTCACCCTCCAGACTTCACCTTCTCCTTCTCCTTCTTCTGCTTCTTCTGATTCACCCTCCAGACTTCACCTTCTCCTTCTCCTTCTTCTACTTCTTCTGATTCACCCTCCAGACTTCACCTTCTCCTTCTCCTTCTTCTGCTTCTTCTGATTCACCCTCCTGACTTCACCTTCTCCTTCTTCTTCTTCTACATCTTCTGATTCACCCTCCTGACTTCACCTTCTCCTTCTCCTTCTTCTACTTCTTCTGCTTCACCCTCCAGACTTCACCTTCTCCTTCTCCTTCTTCTACTTCTTCTGATTCACCCTCCAGACTTCACCTTCTCCTTCTCCTTCTTCTACTTCTTCTGATTCACCCTCCAGACTTCACCTTCTCCTTCTCCTTCTTCTACTTCTTCTGATTCACCCTCCAGACTTCACCTTCTCCTTCTCCTTCTTCTGCTTCTTCTGATTCACCCTCCAGAATTCACCTTCTCCTTCTCCTTATTCTGCTTCTTCGGAATCACCCTCCAGACTTCACCTTCTCCTTCTTCTGCTTCTTCTGATTCACCCTCCAGACTTCACCTTCTCCTTCTCCTTCTTCTGCTTCTTCTGATTCACCCTCCAGACTTCACCTTCACCTTCTCCTTCTTCTACTTCTTCTGATTCACCCTCCAGACTTCACCTTCTCCATCTCCTTCTTCTGCTTCTTCTGATTCACCCTCCAGACTTCACCTTCTCCTTCTCCTTCGTCTACTTCTTCTGATTCACCCTCCAGACTTCACCTTCTCCTTCTCCTTCTTCTGCTTCTTCTGATTCACCCTCCAGACTTCACCTTCTCCTTCTCCTTCTTCTACTTCTTCTGATTCACCCTCCAGACTTCACCTTCTCCTTCTCTTTCTTCTGCTTCTTCTGATTCACCCTCCAGACTTCACCTTCTCCTTCTCCTTCTTCTGATTCTTCTGATTCACCCTCCAGACTTCACCTTCTCCTTCTCCTTCTTCTGCTTCTTCTGATTCACCCTCCTGACTTCACCTTCTCCTTCTCCTTCTTCTACATCTTCTGATTCACCCTCCTGACTTCACCTTCTCCTTCTCCTTCTTCTACTTCTTCTGCTTCACCCTCCAGACTTCACCTTCTCCTTCTCCTTCTTCTACTTCTTCTGATTCACCCTCCAGACTTCACCTTCTCCTTCTCCTTCTTCTACTTCTTCTGATTCACCCTCCAGACTTCACCTTCTCCTTCTCCTTCTTCTACTTCTTCTGATTCACCCTCCAGACTTCACCTTCTCCTTCTCCTTCTTCTGCTTCTTCTGATTCACCCTCCAGACATCACCTTCTCCTTCTCCTTATTCTGCTTCTTCTGAATCACCCTCCAGACTTCACCTTCTCCTTCTCCTTCTTCTGCTTCTTCTGATTCACCCTCCAGACTTCACCTTCTCCTTCTCCTTCTTCTGCTTCTTCTGATTCACCCTCCAGACTTCACCTTCTCCTTCTCCTTCTTCTACTTCTTCTGATTCACCCTCCAGACTTCACCTTCTCCATCTCCTTCTTCTGCTTCTTCTGATTCACCCTCCAGACTTCACCTTCTCCTTCTCCTTCGTCTACTTCTTCTGATTCACCCTCCAGACAACACCTTCTCCTTCTCCTTCTTCTACTTCTTCTGATTCACCCTCCAGACTTCACCTTCTCCTTCTCCTTCTTCTACTACTTCTGATTCACCCTCCAGACTTCACCTTCTCCTTCTCCTTCTTCTGCTTCTTCTGCTGCGCCCTCCAGGCTTCACCTTCTCCTTCTCCTTCTTCTGCTTCTTCTGCTTCACCCTCCTGACTTCACCTTCTCCTTCTCCTTCTTCTACTTCTTCTGCTTCACCCTCCAGACTTCACCTTCTCCTTCTCCTTCTTCTACTTCTTCTGCTTCACCCTCCAGACTTCACCTTCTCCTTCTCCTTCTTCTACTTCTTCTGATTCACCCTCCAGACTTCACCTTCTCCTTCTCCTTCTTCTGCTTCTTCTGATTCACCCTCCAGACTTCACCTTCTCATTCTCCTTCTTCTGCTTCTTCTGCTGCGCCCTCCAGACTTCACCTTCTCCTTCTCCTTCTTCTGCTTCTTCTGCTTCACACTCCAGACTTCACCTTCTCCTTCTCCTTCTTCTGCTTCTTCTGCTGCGCCCTCCAGGCTTCACCTTCTCCTTCTCCTTCTTCTACTTCTTCTGATTCACCCTCCAGACTTCACCTTCTCCTTCTCCTTCTTCTGCTTCTTCTGATTCACCCTCCAGACTTCACCTTCTCCTTCTCCTTCTTCTGCTTCTTCTGATTCACCCTCCAGACTTCACCTTCTCCTTCTCCTTCTTCTGCTTCTTCTGATTCACCCTCCAGACTTCACCTTCTCCTTCTCCTTCTGCTGCTTCTTCTGATTCACCCTCCAGACTTCACCTTCTCATTCTCCTTCTTCTGCTTCTTCTGATTCACCCTCCAGACTTCACCTTCTCCTTCTCCTTCTTCTACTTCTTCTGATTCATCCTCCAGACTTCACCTTCTCCTTCTCCTTCTTCTGCTTCTTCTGATTCACCCTCCTGACTTCACCTTCTCCTTCTCCTTCTTCTACTTCTTCTGATTCACCCTCCTGACTTCACCTTCTCCTTCTCCTTCTTCTACTTCTTCTGCTTCACCCTCCAGACTTCACCTTCTCCTTCTCCTTCTTCTACTTCTTCTGATTCACCCTCCAGACTTCACCTTCTCCTTCTCCTTCTTCTGCTTCTTCTGATTCACCCTCCAGACTTCACCTTCTCATTCTCCTTCTTCTGCTTCTTCTGCTGCGCCCTCCAGACTTCACCTTCTCCTTCTCCTTCTTCTGCTTCTTCTGCTTCACACTCCAGACTTCACCTTCTCCTTCTCCTTCTTCTGCTTCTTCTGCTGCGCCCTCCAGGCTTCACCTTCTCCTTCTCCTTCTTCTGCTTCTTCTGCTTCACCGTCCTGACTTCACCTTCTCCTTCTCCTTCTTCTATTTCATCTGCTACACCCCCCTGACTTCACCTGCTCCTTCTCCTTCTTCTGCTTCTTCTGATTCACCCTCCTAACTTCACCTTCTCCTTCTCCTTCTTCTGCTTCTTCTGATTCACCCTCCTGACTTCACCTTCTCCTTCTCCTTCTTCTGCTTCTTCTGATTCACCCTCCAGACTTCACCTTCTCCTTCTCCTTCTTCTGCTTCTTCTGATTCACCCTCCAGACTTCACCTTCTCCTTCTCCTTCTTCTGCTTCTTCTGATTCACCCTCCAGACCTCACCTTCTCCTTCTCCTTCTTCTACTTCTTCTGATTCACCCTCCAGACTTCATCTTCTCCTTCTCCTTCTTCTGCTTCTTCTGATTCACCCTCCAGACTTCACCTTCTCCTTCTCCTTCTTCTGCTTCTTCTGATTCACCCTCCAGACTTCACCTTCTCCTTCTCCTTCTTCTACTTCTTCTGATTCACCCTCCAGACTTCACCTTCTCCTTCTCCTTCTTCTACTTCTTCTGATTCACCCTCCAGTCTTCACCTTCTCCTTCTCCTTCTTCTGTTTCTTCTGCTTCACCCTCCAGACTTCACCTTCTCCTTCTCTTTCTTCTGCTTCTTCTGTTTCACCCTCCAGACTTCACCTTCTCCTTCTCCTTCTTCTGATTCTTCTGATTCACCCTCCAGACTTCACCTTCTCTATCTCCTTCTTCTGCTTCTTCTGATTCACCCTCCTGACTTCACCTTCTCCTTCTCCTTCTTCTACTTCTTCTGATTCACCCTCCTGACTTCACCTTCTCCTTCTCCTTCTTCTACTTCTTCTGCTTCACCCTCCAGACTTCACCTTCTCCTTCTCCTTCTTCTACTTCTTCTGATTCACCCTCCAGACTTCACCTTCTCCTTCTCCTTCTTCTGCTTCTTCTGATTCACCCTCCAGACTTCACCTTCTCCTTCTCCTTATTCTGCTTCTTCTGATTCACCCTCCAGACTTCACCTTCTCCTTCTACTTCTTCTGCTTCTTCTGATTCACCCTCCAGACTTCACCTTCTCCTTCTCCTTCTTCTGCTTCTTCTGATTCACCCTCCTGACTTCACCTTCTCCTTCTTCTTCTTCTACATCTTCTGATTCACCCTCCTGACTTCACCTTCTCCTTCTCCTTCTTCTACTTCTTCTGCTTCACCCTCCAGACTTCACCTTCTCCTTCTCCTTCTTCTACTTCTTCTGATTCACCCTCCAGACTTCACCTTCTCCTTCTCCTTCTTCTACTTCTTCTGATTCACACTCCAGACTTCACCTTCTCCTTCTCCTTCTTCTACTTCTTCTGATTCACCCTCCAGACTTCACCTTCTCCTTCTCCTTCTTCTGCTTCTTCTGATTCACCCTCCAGAATTCACCTTCTCCTTCTCCTTATTCTGCTTCTTCGGAATCACCCTCCAGACTTCACCTTCTCCTTCTTCTGCTTCTTCTGATTCACCCTCCAGACTTCACCTTCTCCTTCTCCTTCTTCTGCTTCTTCTGATTCACCCTCCAGACTTCACCTTCACCTTCTCCTTCTTCTACTTCTTCTGATTCACCCTCCAGACTTCACCTTCTCCATCTCCTTCTTCTGCTTCTTCTGATTCACCCTCCAGACTTCACCTTCTCCTTCTCCTTCGTCTACTTCTTCTGATTCACCCTCCAGACTTCACCTTCTCCTTCTCCTTCTTCTACTTCTTCTGCTTCACCCTCCAGACTTCACCTTCTCCTTCTCCTTCTTCTACTTCTTCTGATTCACCCTCCAGACTTCACCTTCTCCTTCTCCTTCTTCTACTTCTTCTGATTCACCCTCCAGACTTCACCTTCTCCTTCTCCTTCTTCTACTTCTTCTGATTCACCCTCCAGACTTCACCTTCTCCTTCTCCTTCTTCTGCTTCTTCTGATTCACCCTCCAGACATCACCTTCTCCTTCTCCTTATTCTGCTTCTTCTGAATCACCCTCCAGACTTCACCTTCTCCTTCTCCTTCTTCTGCTTCTTCTGATTCACCCTCCAGACTTCACCTTCTCCTTCTCCTTCTTCTGCTTCTTCTGATTCACCCTCCAGACTTCACCTTCTCCTTCTCCTTCTTCTACTTCTTCTGATTCACCCTCCAGACTTCACCTTCTCCATCTCCTTCTTCTGCTTCTTCTGATTCACCCTCCAGACTTCACCTTCTCCTTCTCCTTCGTCTACTTCTTCTGATTCACCCTCCAGACAACACCTTCTCCTTCTCCTTCTTCTACTTCTTCTGATTCACCCTCCAGACTTCACCTTCTCCTTCTCCTTCTTC
Source organism: Somniosus microcephalus (assembly GCF_052327205.1). Classification (NCBI taxonomy): domain Eukaryota; kingdom Metazoa; phylum Chordata; class Chondrichthyes; order Squaliformes; family Somniosidae; genus Somniosus; species Somniosus microcephalus. The sequence continues at coordinate 2,702 of NW_028226199.1, read as the reverse complement.
TACTACTTCTGATTCACCCTCCAGACTTCACCTTCTCCTTCTCCTTCTTCTGCTTCTTCTGCTGCGCCCTCCAGGCTTCACCTTCTCCTTCTCCTTCTTCTGCTTCTTCTGCTTCACCCTCCTGACTTCACCTTCTCCTTCTCCTTCGTCTACTTCTTCTGATTCACCCTCCAGACTTCACCTTCTCCTTCTCCTTCTTCTGCTTCTTCTGATTCACCCTCCAGACTTCACCTTCTCCTTCTCCTTCTTCTACTTCTTCTGATTCACCCTCCAGACTTCACCTTCTCCTTCTCTTTCTTCTGCTTCTTCTGATTCACCCTCCAGACTTCACCTTCTCCTTCTCCTTCTTCTGATTCTTCTGATTCACCCTCCAGACTTCACCTTCTCCTTCTCCTTCTTCTGCTTCTTCTGATTCACCCTCCTGACTTCACCTTCTCCTTCTCCTTCTTCTACATCTTCTGATTCACCCTCCTGACTTCACCTTCTCCTTCTCCTTCTTCTACTTCTTCTGCTTCACCCTCCAGACTTCACCTTCTCCTTCTCCTTCTTCTACTTCTTCTGATTCACCCTCCAGACTTCACCTTCTCCTTCTCCTTCTTCTACTTCTTCTGATTCACCCTCCAGACTTCACCTTCTCCTTCTCCTTCTTCTACTTCTTCTGATTCACCCTCCAGACTTCACCTTCTCCTTCTCCTTCTTCTGCTTCTTCTGATTCACCCTCCAGACATCACCTTCTCCTTCTCCTTATTCTGCTTCTTCTGAATTACCCTCCAGACTTCACCTTCTCCTTCTCCTTCTTCTGCTTCTTCTGATTCACCCTCCAGACTTCACCTTCTCCTTCTCCTTCTTCTGCTTCTTCTGATTCACCCTCCAGACTTCACCTTCTCCTTCTCCTTCTTCTACTTCTTCTGATTCACCCTCCAGACTTCACCTTCTCCATCTCCTTCTTCTGATTCACCCTCCAGACTTCACCTTCTCCTTCTCCTTCGTCTACTTCTTCTGATTCACCCTCCAGACAACACCTTCTCCTTCTCCTTCTTCTACTTCTTCTGATTCACCCTCCAGACTTCACCTTCTCCTTCTCCTTCTTCTACTACTTCTGATTCACCCTCCAGACTTCACCTTCTCCTTCTCCTTCTTCTACTTCTTCTGATTCACCCTCCAGACTTCATCTTCTCCTTCTCCTTCTTCTGCTTCTTCTGATTCACCCTCCAGACTTCACCTTCTCCTTCTCCTTCTTCTACTTCTTCTGATTCACCCTCCAGTCTTCACCTTCTCCTTCTCCTTCTTCTGTTTCTTCTGCTTCACCCTCCAGACTTCACCTTCTCCTTCTCTTTCTTCTGCTTCTTCTGTTTCACCCTCCAGACTTCACCTTCTCCTTCTCCTTCTTCTGATTCTTCTGATTCACCCTCCAGACTTCACCTTCTCCTTCTCCTTCTTCTGCTTCTTCTGATTCACCCTCCTGACTTCACCTTCTCCTTCTCCTTCTTCTACTTCTTCTGATTCACACTCCTGACTTCACCTTCTCCTTCTCCTTCTTCTACTTCTTCTGCTTCACCCTCCAGACTTCACCTTCTCCTTCTCCTTCTTCTACTTCTTCTGATTCACCCTCCAGACTTCACCTTCTCCTTCTCCTTCTTCTGCTTCTTCTGATTCACCCTCCAGACTTCACCTTCTCCTTCTCCTTATTCTGCTTCTTCTGATTCACCCTCCAGACTTCACCTTCTCCTTCTCCTTATTCTGCTTCTTCTGATTCACCCTCCAGACTTCACCTTCTCCTTCTCCTTCCTTTGCTTCTTCTGATTCACCCTCCAGACTTCACCTTCTCCTTCTCCTTCTTCTGATTCTTCTGATTCACCCTCCAGACTTCACCTTCTCCTTCTCCATCTTCTGCTTCTTCTGATTCACCCTCCTGACATCACCTTCTCCTTCTCCTTCTTCTACTTCTTCTGATTCACCCTCCTGACTTCACCTTCTCCTTCTCCATCTTCTACTTCTTCTGCTTCACCCTCCAGACTTCAAATTCTCCTTCTCCTTCTTCTACTTCTTCTGATTCACCCTCCAGACTTCACCTTCTCCTTCTCCTTCTTCTGCTTCTTCTGATTCACCCTCCAGACTTCACCTTCTCCTTCTCCTTCTTCTGCTTCTTCTGATTCACCCTCCAGACTTCACCTTCTCCTTCTCCTTCTTCTGCTTCTTCTGATTCACCCTCCAGACTTCACCTTCTCATTCTCCTTCTTCTGCTTCTTCTGCTGCGCCCTCCAGACTTCACCTTCTCCTTCTCCTTCTTCTGCTTCACACTCCAGACTTCACCTTCTCCTTCTCCTTCTTCTGCTTCTTCTGCTGCGCCCTCCAGGCTTCACCTTCTCCTTCTCCTTCTTCTGCTTCTTCTGCTTCACCGTCCTGACTTCACCTTCTCCTTCTCCTTCTTCTACTTCATCTGCTACACCCCCCTGACTTCACCTGCTCCTTCTCCTTCTTCTGCTTCTTCTGAATCGCCCTCCTAACTTCATCTTCTCCTTCTCCTTCTTCTGCTTCTTCTGATTCACCCTCCTGACTTCACCTTCTCCTTCTCCTTCTTCTGCTTATTCTGATTCACCCTCCAGACTTCACCTTCTCCTTCTCCTTCTTCTGCTTCTTCTGATTCACCCTCCAGACTTCACCTTCTCCTTCTCCTTCTTCTGCTTCTTCTGATTCACCCT